>NC_056749.1:144632893-144732949 GCF_019279795.1 Protopterus annectens | reverse complement strand
AGCTTTTGATTCTGTAGATTGGGAGTACTTGCTTAAAAACTTTAGAAGCATTTAAATTTCCATAACAGCTTATTGGAATATTAAAAACTTGTATAAACACCCCAAAGCACATGTTAAAACTGGATCTTACAGTTTTCAAGGATTCACTTTAAACAAAGGCACAAAAAGCAAATCCCTTCTCCCCTCTATTTGCATTAGTTATTGAACCCTTACCTAATAATATAAGAACCAATGAAAAAATTGATGGATTCTCAAGTAACAAGGATTGCCAATGTAAAATACAGTTTTTGCATATATTTTACTAACTATAGGAGATTTAAATTATTTAACTGAAGAAAAAGATGAGGAAATTGAAAAGTTTCAAGAAGCATCTCTGCTGAAATTTAATATTAATAAAGCTGAAACTTTAGTGATAAATCGTTACTAAATAGTAAGTTTAAAGATAAATATAACTGCAAGGGAAGAAACAAAATATTTAGGAATTAAACTATCAAGATGTAAGATTATTATTAATAATTTTGAAAAAATAATAGGTAGTTTTATTAAATAATGCAATGATTTTTTTTTTACTTTTGATAGTTTAGTACTTATTAAAATAATTATATTACCCAATATTATACATACATGTATGTGTGCATGTGCATATTAAATACATAAATATATTCCATTTAATAGCTTTAATACTGGACAAAATTTCATTCTAATGGTATCCTAAAAATCTGTGAATTGTTTATAGAAATCATATAAGATTATGGGAATATGGTGGTATTAGCTTCCCAGACGTATAATCTAATAAACAACATTTACATTACAAGGAAATTAAATTCAATCTTTACACTCTGCATATATGAAATCAATTCTTAAAACAGTTAAGAAATATGTTTTTAAAACTCTCAAAATGGAAGTGTTTGTACTTCCCACTGCACACATCTCTCAATTTAAGGAGACTCAAAACAATGTTAAAATTAATTTACTAAAAAGGAATGGATTAGTATTATGGTTGGATTGCTTTGAAAAAGGAAAAGCTAAGTCAGCAGAATATTTATTGAAAGATAAGTTGGATGAATATGTTAAAACAGTTATTATCCATCAGTAAGAAATTAAATGAATTTGTAGATAATACAAGTGAAGAGGAACATAACACTATTCTCCCATTATATGAATATATGAATGCTATCATTGAAGGTAAAGTGACCTACAAAGGAAGCCTGTCCAAATTATACAAGTTAACTATAAATAAAAAAAAAATTGATGCAAAATTCTGGAAATTTTTAGATAGTTCTGGATTGAGTAACTCAATAGAGGGTAAAAATAAAACTTTGCTACTTAACTCAGTTAGTCAAACTTCAAGTTTATACTGGAAAGTCTTTATGTGGAAATATGTTCATAGAATGTTGCTACTCCCTATAAAATCTGTAAATTTGGTAAAATGACTTCTTCAGATTGTTGGAAAAGTACAGTTTTGTACCTACCACAAATGTAGATGTTCGAGGATCCACATTGCTGCAGTCATAACCTGTGGGTAGTCCGCTGTCCTCGGTCGGCCCAATAAGCAGAGCTAGGCTGGGCCGTCATTGTCACCCAGAGCTGACGTCAGTACGTAGAAGTACTTAAGCGCATGACCGACGCCATATCCTCAGTCTTTCTTGCCCCAGATGTCAGAAGGCCTAAAAATGAAAGGCCAGAGCTAAAAAAGTAAAAGCCCAACAACCACCAGTGTGGAAATAAAGAGTATCCCAAAAAGAAACCCAGCAACCACAAACTATAGAGGGGAAGGAGGGAGGGATAATTGGACTGCAGCAATGTGGATCCTCGAACATCTACATTTATGGTAGGTACAAACTGTACTATGTTCTTCGTCTCACATTGCTGCAGTCATAACCTGTGGGTAGAATCCCAAAGGAAAAGGGAGGCTGGCAAACTACAAAGCATTAGGAGCTGCTAACATGCCCTGTAAAACTGCAGTGGCAAACCCAGCCCTGGACTTGGAATAAAGAGGAGATGGTAATGCTTAGTAAAAGTGTACTGAACTCCAAGTAGCTGCCTCCAAAATATCCTTAGTAGATACACCCCTCAAAAGCAGTAGAAGTGGCAGTAGCCCTAGTAGAATGAGGTCTGATCCCAGCAGGAACATCCTTCCCATGATGAGAATAACAATAAGCAATACAATGACCAATCCACTTTGAAATAGTCTGCTTTGAAACAGCTTTCCCTTGTGAACTCAAAGCAAAAGAAACAAATAACTGCTGAGTCTGTCTGAACTCCTTAGTTCTGCTCAAATAGTAACGTAACTGCCTGTGGATATCCAAAGAATGCAAGACTTTTTCTCCCTTATTTTGGGGATCAGCATAAAAAGTAGGCAAATGAGTAGACTGGTTCAAGGCCACATTAGAAATCACTTTAGGCATAAAAGTAGGGTTAGTCCACCAAGCAACTCTAACCTTATGAAATATCAAAAGGGTTCAACTGCCATGAGTGCCTGCAATTCAGATACCCTCCTAGCAGAAGTAATGGCCAACAAAAAAGCAGTCTTCCAAGACAAAAACTTCAGTTCAGATGTAGCTGCAGGTTCAAAAGGAGGTAAAGTATGCTTCTCCAAAACAAAATTGAGATCCCAGGAAGGAGTAGGAGCTCTATGTGGGTGTCTTATATTCTTTGCCCTCTAAGAAATTGTTTGAACAAAGGATGAGAAAATAAAGGAGGGTCACAATCATAGTGAGCAGAAATGGCTGCAGCATGAACCTTCACAGAAGAGAATGACAAACCCTTGTCCAGTAATCCAGTAAGATACTGTAGTGCAAAACTCAAATTAGGCACTGAAACATCAAAACCCTTTGCAGTGCTCCAAAGAAAAAATCTCTTCCATTTATCAGCATAAACTTTTCTAGTGCTAGTCCTGGCCTCCAAAATGACATCCAAAACCTGTTGAGGAAGCTGAGACCCCACCGCTCCATCACAGAATACGCCAGGCTGTCAGATGGAGGGAATGCACCTGAACATTGAGAAGATGATTGTTTGACTGGGACAACAAATGAGGAACCTGTGGCAGAGGCCAAGGAGGCTCCTGGATTAAACTCCTCAGCAGGGGATACCAATGCTGACGTGGCCAATCTGGTGCTATTAGAATCATGCAAGGCTTGTCCCGCCTGACTTTCAAGAGTACCTTGGGGAGAAGAGGCAGAGGAGGAAAGGCATAAATGTGAAGGTTGTTCCAACTGAAAGATAGAGCATCCACTTTCCAAGCATCTGGTAGGAACATCTTTGTGCAAAATTTTGGTAGTTGAAAATTCAGTGGAGAAGCGAGCAGATCTATGTCTGGAGTTCCCCAAGCCACAGTCAATTGTTTGAAAACCTGAGGATCCAGTTTCCACTCGTGGGGATCCACAATTTGCCTGCTCAATATATCTGCTAGGGAGTTCTGAGCTCCTGGCAGAAACCGTGCTTGAAGATTGATTCAGAACTCAGAGCAGTCTCCCACAAAATCATTGATTGCCTGAAAAGAGGGTAGGAATGAGTTACCCCATGATTGTTGATGTACCACATCACTGTTTTTTTCTCTGTTTGAATCAATACCTGTCCCGGCTGAAGCAGGTCCTTGAAGGCCATCAAAGCAAATTGGACTGCTAACATCTCCTTCATGTTGATATGCAAATGTAGTAGATTGGGAGGCCACATGTCTTGTATCCATTTCCCATTGAAGTGTGCTCCCCAAGCCAAGTCCGAGGCATCCGTCATAGGATCTGACTCGCCTCTGGTCGAGTCACAGAGAGTCCCTTGTTTAGGTGACATTCCTGAGCCCACCACAAGAATCCCTTCTGGATGCAAGGTATAATCCGAATGACAGTGTCCAAACCGTGGCAGTGTTGAGTCCACACACTTTTTAGATACCATTGTAGCTTCCTCATATGCAGTTTGGCATTGGGAAGTACTAGAATGCAAGATGCCATGAACCCCAAGGCTTGAAGGACTGTCCTTGCAGTCAGCCTGGACATTACTGATAACTGCTGGAAGTATAGATGAAGAGTTCTTTGTTTGTCCGGGGTCAGAAATGCCATCTGAAGCTGTATTCAGTCTCACACCCAGAAAGCACATGTCCTGAGAGGGTACTAGACTGGACTTTATTTTGTTCACAGAATACCCTAGGCACCTTAAACTGCCATTACATACTGGAGATGTTGTAGTAAAATGTCTTTGTTTTGAGCAAGAATCAGGCAATCGTCCAGATAAGGGTAAATTTGTATTCCTCTCTGTCTGAAGAAAGCAATCACAGGAGCCAGAACTTTGTGAATACCCTGGGCAGTAGATAAACCAAAGGGCAATGCAGAGAACTGATAATGCTAAGTACCAGCCGAAATCTCAGGAATCTCCTGCAGCTGGGCCTGATAGGGATGTGAAGATAGGCCTCTTTGAGATCCAGGGTTACCATCCAGTGATCTTTGCCTAGCATAGGCAGAAGTTGTTGTAATGTTAACATCTTGAACTTTGGAATGTCTAGGTAGGTATTGAGAATGGACAAATCCAGAATTGGCCTCCAAGTGTTTCCTTTCTTTGGCACTAGGAATAGACGGGAATAAAATCCTAGGCCTACTTCTGACGGAGGGACCACCTGAATTGCCTCCATCTGTAAAAGCAGATAAATTTGCTCCTGAGCCTCCAGCCTTTGCTGAGGAGGCACATCCGGCATGCCTTTGAAAGGAGGAAAAGTGTGAAAATAAAAAGTACAGTTTTGTACCTACCATAAATGTAGATGTTCGAAGATCCACATTGCTGCAGTCCTTACATATGGGTAGTCCGCTGTCCTCGGTCGGCCCGAATACCAAAGATTATTGACGTCGGTCAAGGCGCTTAAAACTGACATCAGGATGTCAGGGTACAAAAGCGCATGACCGACGTCATTTCCTCAGTCTTTTCTTGCCCCAGATGTCAGAAGGCCCTAACAAGAAAGGCCAAAGCCAAAAACCAGCAAAACCTAACCAACCACCCGTGCACTAACCATATTTACAATATGTACAACACAAACCACACCACCACCTTCAACAACAGAGGGAAGGAGGGAGGGTATTGACTGCAGCAATGTGGATCTTCGAACATCTACATTTATGGTAGGTACAAAACTGTACTATGTTCTTCATCTCACATTGCTGCAGTCCTTACATATGGGTAGAATCCCAAAGCAGAGGTAAGGGAGGATGGCAAACTATAAAGCATTAGGAGCTGCCAACATGCCCTGTAAAATTGCAGTGGCAAATCCAGTCCTAGATTTAGAGTAAAGTGGAAGGTGGTAATGCTTAGAGAAAGTATGCACTGAACTCCAAGTAGCTGCTTCCAAAATATCTTTAGTAGCCACCTCCTTAAAAAGCTGTAGAAGTGGCAGTAGCCCTAGTGGAATGAGGCCTAATCCCAGCTGGAATCTCCTTACCATGATGGGAATAACAGAAAGCAATACAAAAACCAATCCACTTAGAAATAGTTTGTTTTGAAACAGGTTTGCCCTGAGAACCCAAAGCAAAAGAAACAAACAACTGCTGAGACTGCCTGAACCCTTTAGTTCTGCTCAAATAATATCGCAACTGTCTGTGTATATCCAAAGTGTGCAAAATCCTTTCCCCTTTATTTTGGGGGTTTGCATAAAAAGTAGGCAAATGAATAGTTTGGTTTAAAGCCACACTAGAAACCACTTTAGGCATAAAAGAAGGGTTAGTACGCAAAGATTAAGAAAATTAAGAAAGGCTCAACTGCCATAAGGGCCTGTAATTCAGAAACCCTTCTCGCAGAGGTAATGGCCAACAAAAAAGCAGTCTTCCATGATAAATATTTCAACTCTGCCAATGCTGCAGGCTCAAAAGGTTGTAGAGTGAGTTTCTCCAACACAAAATTGAGATCCCAAGCAGGAGTAGGAGCTCTACGTGGGGGTCTTATATTCTTTGCCCCTCTAAGGAATTGCTTAAACAAAGGCTGAGAAAATAATGGTGGGTCACAGTCATAGTGAGCAGAAATTGCTGCAGCATGAACCTTTATAGAGGAGAAGGACAAACCTTTGTCCAATAACTCAGTAAGGTATTGAAGCGCAACACTTAAATTAGGTTTAGAAACATCAAAGTCCTTTGCTGTACTCCAAAATAAAAATCTCCTCCATTTATCTGCGTAAACTTTCCTTGTACTAGGCCTTCTGGCCTCCAAAATAACATTCAAAACTTATTGTGGAAGCTGAGACCCTCGAGGGTTTAAAACAGAATATGCCAGGCTGTCAGATGTAGAGAATGAAGTTTGACATTGAGTAAATGACTGTTCTCCTGAGACAGCAGGTGAGGAATCGAAGGCAAAGGCCATGGAGGCTCCTGTACCAGACTTCTCAGTAATGGGTACCAGTGCTGTCGAGGCCAATCTGGAGCTATTAAAATCATGTTTGGCTTGTCCTGTCTGACCTTCAGCAGTACCTTTGGGAGGAGAGGCAGAGGTGGAAAGGCATACACGTGAAGATTGCTCCAATTGAATGAGAGAGCATCCACTTTCCAAGCTGTGGGATGAAACCTTTTGTGCAAAACTTTGGCAGCTGGTAATTTAGTGGAGAAGCGAACAGATCTATGTCTGGAGTTCCCCATAACACTGTCAATCTCTGAAATACATGAGGATCCAATTTCCACCGTGGGGATCCATAATTTGTCTGCTCAACACATCTGCTAAGGAGTTCTGTGCTCCTGGCAGAAACCTTGCCTGAAGATTTAGCTGTAAACTGAGAGCAGTCTCCCACAAAATCATTGCTTGTCTGCATAGAGGATAAGAATGTGTTCCCCTTGCTTGTTGATGTACCACATGACAGTTGTGTTGTCTGTTTGAATCAACACCTGCCCTGGAAGAAGTAAACTTGAAAGCTATCAATGCAAATTGACTGCTAACATCTCCTTCAAGTTGATATGTAGATGTTGAAGTCTGGCAGGCCACGTGTCTTGTACCCATTTTCCATTTAGATGAGCTCCCCAAGCTTTGTCTGAGGCATCTGTCATTAAAATCTGACTCGCCTCTGGCCGGGTCACAGAGAGTCCCTTGTTTAGGTGACATTCCTGAGCCCACCACAAAAATTCCTTTTGAATGCAAGGTATTATCTGAATGACAGTGTCCAAATCTTGGCAGTGCTGTGTCCATACATTCTTGAGATACCATTGTAGCTTCCTCATATGCAGTTTGGCATTGGGAAGTACCAGAATACAAGATGCCATGAACCCCAAGGCCTGAAGGACTGTCCTTGCAGTCAGCCTGGACTGACGAGACAACTGGTGGAAGTAAAGAGAAAGATTCTTTTGTTTTTCCGGGGTCAAAAGGCCATCTGGGATGCTGTATTCAGTCTCACACCCAGAAAGCACATGTCCTGAGAGGGTACTAGACTGGACTTTATTTCGCTCACAGAATACCCCAGGCATCTTAACACTGCCATCACATACTGTAAATGATGAAGAAGTTCGTCCTTTCTTGGGCCAGAATCAGGCAATCATCCAAATAAGGATAGATCTGTATTCCTCTTAGCCTGAAGAAAGCTACCACTGAGCCAGAACCTTCGTGAACACTCTGGGCAGTAGATAAGCCAAAGGGCAATGCAGAGAACTGATAATGTGAAGTCCCAGCCCGAAAACGCAGATACTTCCTGAACTGGGCCTGATAGGAACATGAAGGTAAGCCTCCTTGAGATCCAGAGTCACCATCCAGTGATCTTTGCCCAGCAGAGGTAAAAGCTGTTGTAACGTCAACATTTTGAACTTGGGAATGTCCAGATATGTGTTGAGGATAGATAAATCCAAAATTGGTCTCCACGTGTTTCCTTTCTTTGGTACTAGAAACAGGCGAGAATAAAATCCTAGGCCCACTTCTGGCTGAGGGACCGGTTGTATGGCCCCTATTTGAAGCAGTAGAGAAATTTGTTTATGAGCCTCTAGTCTTTGCTGAGGAGGAACGTCCGGCATGCCTTTGAAAGGAGGCAAGGTATGGAAATAAAACTTGTAACCCTGGTGTATGATATCCAATACCCATTTGTCTTGGGTAATCAACATCCAATTTTCCTTGAAGAGTGCTAACCTTCCTCCCAAAGGTGCTGCCAGGCAAGAAGGATCTGGCAGCTGAAAAAGTAGGTCATTGGGCCTGTTTACGAAAGGACTGGCCCCTGCCCTCACCAAGATTGTGCAGGTGAACTCCCTGTTCTAGGCCTGAAAGAACTCTGAGCTCTGCCCCTACCACATCTAGATCTATCCCTAGACTGAGAATCATAAGAAGGATACGCCCACCCCTTAGCAGGCCAATTCCTACTAAACTACGGAGGCTGAACTTGCAAAAAATCTTTAACAGCCTGCATAGACTTAGCCTTGTCTTCCATTTTCTTCAAGACTGACTCCACAGGTGAACCAAACAACACATCAGACTGCAAAGGAGCATCCAAAATCCTTGTCTTAACATGGTCAGATAAATTCTGATCCTTCAGCCAGGCATGCCTGCGAAGAACTGAGCCAGTGGCAGCCACCCTAGACGAGGCCTGCACAGCATCAAAACCACACTGTAATGAATGCTTACCCACCTGTTCAGAGACATGCACCAAATCTTGTAATTCTTTACACTCAATGCCTTCCGCCAGAGCATCCACCTTAGACTTCAATTGAGAAAGAAGAAAGTTTTGATATTTCAACATATGAAACTGGCAATTCAAAGCCCTCATAGCTAAGGTAGAAGATGTATAGACCTTCTTTCCCCATCTATCCAAAGCTCTGGCTTCTTTATCTAGAGGAACCGGATTTTTTACAACCGAGGCCTTGACACCCTTAGGTCCCTGACTAATAGTTTCTGGGTCCGCCCTAGGACTCTTAAAAAGATATTTATGAGCCTCAGGCACCCTGTAATACCTATCCGGTTTAACAGGAGCAGGAGGCAGAGAATCAGGATTAAGTGAAGCCTCTGCAAACACATCTTCCACAACATCCAGAACAGGGGGTATAGCCAAGGGCCTATGCTGGGGTAACAGCAAAAAAGTACAGTTGACTGAAGGGCTGCCTGACGACAGGACAACCCAGTTGTTATGACTGCAGATGCATCCATGAAGGACATCTCCCTAAGCCTTTTCCTAGAATCAGAGAAGTCCTGACCTTCCCACTTAAAATGTTCCCTCATAGAATGAAGTGTCTCTGAAAAAGAAAACTCCTCTGGAGGAGAAGCAGAGGGAGTGGAATCATCTGCATCAGAATCAGAATAAGGAGAGTACTCCTGCAAGTCTTCAGCTGAAGACTCTGAAACATCCGAAGCCTGCTCAAAACTTCCCAACTCTGGCTCCACCCTAGGCCTCTTATCAGGAGGGGGCAAAGAACCTCTAATCAGAGTAATCAAATCTTCTGCCATTTTAAGCATGTGCTTCTTAGGCACAGACCCTGCTGAACTAGGAGTGACACCAACAGAAGCTAAAACTGGCCTGCCTCTGGGAGAAGCCTTGGAAACAGAAGGAGAAGGCCTAACCACCCTAGGAAGGGAGGGGAGTACAGTAACTTGAGAAGCCCCTTCAGCCTGACCTGCCTCCTGAGAGACCACCTCCTGCAAAATCAAAGTCTCCCTGAGACTCCAGAGAAGTCTCCGTCGGAACCACCGGTTCCACTGAAGCCTCTAAAGAACCGGCGTCCGAACGGACGACTCATCTTGCCTGGGTTTAACTGCTTTGTCTTTAAGCGGCGCCGGAGAATCCGACGGCATATTATAATTGCACCGCTTCCCCAACACCAGCCTAGCACAATCTAACCTTCGCTAATAGTGCGCTTATTGAACCTAGCACAAAGCGACACCCAACAACGCCGTGCTCAGGCCCCAAACAAGGAATACACAAAGAATGATAATCCCTATGCGGTATCTGTTTCCCACAAGAAATACAGTTATTCACTTTTTCTGACATCCGGTAAAACACTGAGGCAAGAAAAACAAAATATTCCCAACGGGTACTTAGCCAACTTGGATTCGGTCTGAAACTCCGAATTCGAAAAATTTCAGAACGCCGAACGGCACTTGCAACGCTGCTTCTGCATCGGACCATGCGGCAAAAAAGACTGGGGAAATGACGTCGGTCATGCGCTTTTGTACCCTGACGTCCTGATGTCAGTTTTAAGCGCCTTGACCGACGTCAGCCTAATACTTTGGTATTCGGGCCGACCGAGGACAGCGGACTACCCATATGTAAGGACTGCAGCAATGTGAGATGAAGAACATCTTGTAACCTTGATTTATTATATCCAACACCCATTGGTCCTGGGTGACCAAATTCCAGTTTTGTTTGAAAAGTCCCAACTTTCCTCCTAGAAGAGCTGCCAGTAAAGAGGGGTCTGGCAGCGGAAGATACAGGTCATTGGGTCTTCTTATGAAAGGGCTGACCCCTGCCCTCACCAGAAGACTGTGCAGGAGAACTCCAAGTCCTAGGTCTGAAAGAACCCTGAGCGTGAGCCCTGCCTCTACCACGTCTAGACCTGCCCTTAGACTGATAATCCGAAGAAGGATAAGACCATCCTCTAGCAGGCCAATTCCTACTAAACTTAGGGGGCTGCACCTGCAGAAAATCCTTGACCGTCTGCATAGACTTAGCCTTATCTTCCATCTTTTTCAAAACTGATTCCACAGGAGGGCCAAAAGTACTTCAGATTGAAGAGGAGCATCCAAAATCCGAGCCTTAACATGCTCTGACAAATTTTGATCCTTAAGCCAGGCATGCCTACGAATAACTGAACCTGTAGCAGCCACCCTGGATGAAGCCTGAAGAGCATCGAAACCACACTGCAAAGAATGTTTGCCAACTTGATCTGATGCATGAACCAACTCCTGGAGCTCCTTACACTCTATACCCTCAGATAAAGCATCCACCTTAGACTTCAATTGGCCTAACAAAAAATTCTGATACTTCAGCATATGAAATTGGCAATTCAAAGCCCTCATAGCTAACGTAGGGGAGGTGTACACTTTTTTCCCCCACCTATCTAACGCCCTAGAATCCTTATCCAAAGGAACTGGATTCTTAGCCACAGAAGCCCTAACACCCTTCGGATCTTGAATAATAGTTTCCGGATCAGCTCTAGGACTCTTGTACAAATACTTATGTGCTTCTGGAACTCTGTAATACCTGTCCGGCTTAACAGGGGCCGGAGGCAAAGAATCAGGATTAAGGGAAGATTCAGAAAAAACATCCTGAACAACATCTAAGACAGGAGGAATAGCCAAGGGCCTATGTTGTGGCAGATACAAAAATTCCCTAAGCCTTTTCTGAGAATCTGAAAAATCTTGACCTTCCCACTTGAAATGCTCCCTCATGGAATGTAAAGTCTCAGAAAAAGAAAAATCCTCTGGAGGAGAAGCAGACGGACAGGAGTCCTCTGCATCCGAATCTGAATAGGAAGGGAAATCCTGAATTTCTTCAGCTGAGGATTCAGAGTAGTCAGAGGAATGATCCATTCCCTCTAAATCTGCCTCCACCCTAGGCCTCTTCTCTGGGGGCATAGAACCCTGATTAAAGTAATCAAGTCTTCTGCCATTTTCAACATATGCTTTTTAGGAACAGGGGCTGGAGAGCTAGAACTATGACCAGGGCCAACAGGACAAGGTTTGGCCTTAGCATGGCCTTAAGCCACTGAAGTAGAAGACCTAATAACCTTTTGTAAAGCTGGAACTACAGACACCTGAGAAGCACCCTCAGCCTGGCCTAACTCCTGAGAGGCCAACTCCTGCAAAAGTAAAGGTTCCCCCTGGGATTCAGCCGAACCCTCGGCAGGATCCACAGATTCAACTGGAGGCTCCGAAGAACCGGCGTCCGCAACGGACGACTCATCTGGTTTAGACCTCAAAGATTTATCATTACGCTTTTTAGCGGTAGCGGGAGTCGGAGGATCCGATGGCATGTTATAGTTACACCGTTTACCAAAAACAAGCCTGGCACAGTCTAATCTTCGTTTAATGGTGCGCTTATTAAATCTAGCACAAAAGCAACACCCGACCACATCGTGCTCAGGCCCCAAGCAAGGAATACAGAAAGAATGATAATCCCTATGAGGTATCTGTTTCCCGCAAGAAATACAGTTATTAACTTTTTCTGACATCCGGATAACTGAGGCAAGAAAAGACAAAATTTCAACGGGTACTTAGCCCAACTTGGTCTTCGGTCTGAAACTCGATAAAAGAAAATTTCAGAATGCCAAACGGCACTTGCAAACACTGCTTCTGCTTCAGACCACGCGGCAAGAAAGACTGAGGATATGGCGTCGGTCATGCGCTTAAGTACTTCTACGTACTGATGTCAGCTCTGGGCGACAATGACCGACACCAGCCTAGCTCTTTGGTATTTGGGCCGACCGAGGACAGCGGACTACCCACAGGTTATGACTGCAGCAATGTGAGACGAAGAACATCATAGTAAACGGTGATTGAACACATGTTTATGGATTATGAAAATTATATATTGGGAAGAGATAAGTATGCTTTTAAGTTGTTATGGTCTGATAATTGTTATTTAACTAGAGCAATACTACTGATGAATGTTCTGCTTACTGTAATTGTAAAAGTGAAGCAGCAAAAAATATTTTCAAGTATTTTGGCAGTTGCTAGTCTGGAGCATTTTTTCCTGGGCCTCCACTGAAATTGGCTTGTTCCAAGGCAGAATTACCTGGTAAACAAATGTTAAATAAATAATTACAAAAAATTAGAAATCAAACTCAATTCCTAAGTTGAAATAATTTTTAAATTTGACAGAAATATTATGTCAAACTGAAAAATGAAATGATCAGAATAACATCTATAGATCATACTAAGACTTTCGGTAGTTGGAATAGCCTTGAAATACTGCTATTGAAATAGTAAGACTCTTAATTTAATTAATTGTATAAAATGACATTGACAATTTCACGTATTTCAAAAGTTGTACAACAGTATGTGATGTTGAATTTCTTCTTTTCTGTGTATATATCAAATTTGTTAAATTAATAAAAATATTCTTCAAAATATATGACAGAGGAACATTCATTTTTTTCAAGATATGTAAATTTATTTTGCTATTTATGTCATTTTTTTCCCTGTTTATTTAAATAGTGTTTTAAAACTTTGGTTGGTATCAGCCTATTCTGGCCTAGTGTGGCAAGATATCCTGGATATAGTGGTGGATAAACTAGCAAGAGATGTTTAATTGCTGCTGTCTCTAGGTAGTTGTATACTATTGGCTTAAATTTACAGCCATTTCTCATTGGTTCTCTTGCTTTCATTTCCTGGTAGATATATATATATAGCTATGAACTGTGCTGAAAGCACTGGCACCTGAGTTAAAGTTGAATACTAGGCAGTGTACACAAGTTGATTTTATTTTCTTTACTCAGTAGTGGAAAATCATCTTTTTTGGAGGTGTTAGGTAGTGTCATGCTGTGGGTCAAACCTATTTGATCTATGCACATCTGCTACCAGCTACTCTAGTCTTGCATTGTTTTTCAAAATATTCAGTGACACCTTGTAATCTTCCTTTGATACTCCCTTAATCCATTATTCTTCCAACGTCAGGTAACAATAGCACTGGATAACAGAGAGAGCAAACTAGCTCTCCTTTTACTGCCAGTCTCTTAAGGGCAGTTTAAGAACTTCGTCATGCTCAATCTAGTCGGTTCTATGAGTTGTGTAAATACCTAACTAAATTGGAGGCTTCCCTCTCCCATTTCAGTGCATGCAATGAGCTGTCATATTCCCACCCATGTCAACGCAATATACATATACAGACACCACAAAACTGTCATACACTGATACTGTTAAAAATCATTACCCAAGCCTCCTAGAACACATAAGAGCAAGAACCTTAAGATTCCATGCCATCATGGACCCAGTGGTCCTGGATCTCTTGCATCTCCATAAATCAAACAGTCCCACAAATACCATAAGCAGGGATATAAATGTTCATTAGCAAATAAAGCATAGTGGAAATATAGGTTCATTACGCAGCACCTTCCCCACCTCTGGAACAGAGTCCCTCTGAAACAGCAGTACAATACATTATATTTCTTAAAATGGGAGCTCAAAGACTGAATGAATATTCACAAATTCACCCCTGGTTTGACTGGCCTCTCCCTGCTTGAAAAATGAAGTACAGTCCAAGGGTGGGTACTGGCAATTCATAAATGGTTTCAAACCACAGTTGCTTTGTACTTCCTATGATCTGCAAACACCCTTAAATTATACCTACTCCACATACTTCCATATCAGTATGTAATCAACAGCTCCCCATTAAAAGTACACACCAGCTTCTAGAAACATCTTAGAAACTGATGACTTGTTTAAATACAGACTCCATTCTCACCAGGCTGTATAAGAAATGGGGTTACATTAGCTACGTCTCAAGAGACAGGACCACAGATATAGCGAGGTACCTCAAGATCCTCTGCACTATTAAGGATGACAACGACATGTAAGTTGTCTACATTATCTGACTAAGTACAGAAAGGTGTCATAATGGCCTACAGCATAACACATCTGCATATTTTTAATGAGTTGCAAAAGTTTAATAAGGAAATATGGATAATAGACATAATGTACATACTGACAGCAAAGAATAACCTTAAATGTGAAAAACATTAAATAATGAAATGTTCTCATATTCGTGTAAGCTTCACATGCTAAGCATGATCTGAAATGCTCACTCTTAGAATTCTGATTTGCTAAACAGTGTCTTGTCATTAGTAAGTCTATATACAATATATATATATATCAGATGCTTTTAGGGTATATAATGAGATAGTATGTAAAGTTTTGCAGGATCACAATACAATTTTCCTGATTACCCCCCATTTATTTTAGTAAAATATTTGTGCAGCTAGACACTTTCTCTTTGTTTGCTTTCGTATTAATTTTGAACATTAAAGTCTTGACAATAAAATGCCTGATCTGCAAGCATTACTACATTTGGAATATGCCCTTTATTGTGTTGTTTCTGAGACATGGTTCATTGTAAAGACAGCACCCCCCCCCCCGTGCCTACTTTTTGTGTCAAGCATACCTTTAAACTCACTGGTAACTGTGGCAGAGTTTCATTGTTTGTCAATGATTGTAACCCCTCAAAAGTGATACCAAGAGACCTCTACCTCAGTAACCTCACAGAATTCCAGCTCCCTCCAGAATAATCAAACTTCAAACATAGCATGATATTGAACCCCTTCTATGATCCCACATGATCATGAAAACTTCATGGCATTCCTTGAAAACACCACTATAAGCAGCAGCTCATTCATTCCTGGTGACTTCAGCTACCCCTCCATAGACTGAGACATCAACTTTACTAAGATAGGGTATGCCCAGTGCTTCTTGGATTAGGTAAACAAAAACTGCAATCTCACCAGGATAAGGAACATTCTTGATCCATTTCTCACAAACTTACCTCCAGTGCGTTCTTTCCTCTAGTCATTCCCTCATTAGTTACGTCAGATCACCTACTGGTTACCTGTACCCTCAGAACATCCATTCCCCTGGTAATCACCACCAACTTTAGAAAATTAAACGAGGCAAACTTTTTACAATTATATGACAAAATCTCTAAATTCACCCATATAAACTCCACAGTTAGACCTGGGATTTGTGGCCACCTAGACTAAGGATCTTTATGCCAGTTTAGACAAATGCAGACAAAATCAAAAGCAAACCACCCTGGTGGTCAATCAGTATAAACAAAGTGTACAACAGAAGGAAGATGCTGGTCAAATTACCATGTAAGGTCAGAACAGTCAGCAAGAAGATAATATAAAAAGCCTCACTAAGAGTCTGAGGGCAACTACATAGACCAGCAGAACAGTCTATGAGCCCAGACTAGCAAGTGAGGCAAAGAATAACAATACTTCAGTTATTTTGAGAAATAATTTATAACACAGCTCTGTACTTTTCCGTTATGGTGCCTCCAACACAAAACTAAGAAATGTTGCTAACATACTAGCAAAAATGTTTGCATTAGACATCTTCATTGAAACAGTCATCCCAACTCCAGTCATCTTTGAATCATCTCTACTCCTACCATCACAATGATCATTTCCTTATGTCCTTGAGGTACTTCAAAAATCACTCCCCCCATGAGTTCCAATAATATACTGGCTTGCCTTATAAACAGTGTCAACTATACAGTAACTAATTCCCTCCTTAAACTGTTCAGCCTAAGCCCAGAAGCAGGCTATATCCCCAAATTCTGTTCCACAACAGTAATCACATCTTTTCACAAGGAAGAACCCAACACAGACCCTGGGAATTACAAGACCCGCAACCTTATGACTCTTACCCATAAAGTCATGGGGCACATCATCACCAATCTCATTAATCATGACATAAAAAAATCTGATTAGGCTCAATCCACAGCAACTCAGCTCTGTAAAGGGAATGCCATGGCAGCTAAATCTTGTAAGCATCTTTGAAAAGATAAGGTAGGCAATGGACACTGCTCACACTGTCTATGCTGCTTATGGTGTGGCCAAAAATTTGATACCATGTCACATGATGGAACTGAACTAATCGTACGACATTAAACACTGATCCGTATGTAGCATGATGGATCAAGGATGGAATGCACATTGCCAGAGTTCATGACATCTCCACAGTCATGGAGACCAGTGGTATGCCTCAGGGATATGTGCTGAGCCCCCTTCTCTTTGGCATTTACTTCTCTGATATCAGTACTGATAACACTGATCTGTGGTGAACTCAATTTGCTGATGACTGCAAGCGGTGTGTAGTTGTCAAGTCAATACAAGATACGTATATCCTTCAAAATAAATTATCACACATCAGCATGTTGTTCATCAAAAACAGGGCTTAAATTGAATGCCATGAAATGTAATATCATCTCCTTCAGAAAACAGCAAATTGCTATGATCTACTGCATTGAAGAAAACCCACTATCAAGGATGTCCTTAGAAACCTGGTAACCTGGGTTGAGATCTTACTTTCCTTAGAACACCATATGGCAAATACGGTTATAAATCTCTTCTATATCTTGCAATTAATCATCAAAGACATAAATTCTAAAACCAAAACAGCCATTATCCCTTTATACTCTGCCCTGGTAAGACCCATTATTGACAATAATACACTCTTTTTACAAGTATCTTATTACACATAACAAGAAACTCAAAAAGCTGCATTGCTTCCTATCAAAAACAAATTCTGGCCTTAAAAATCTTAGCTACAGAGGAGTTTGAAATCTTTGTCTTGTATAGGTTCCGGAGTGAAGATCTGCTCTTCTCTTATCATGCCCTCAGGGATCCTGCTATGTTTGACCTCCCTTTCCTCAATAATTTAAATAATGCAGCCAATAACAGAAGAGATTTTAACCTACATTTGGAAATAAAAAAAATAAAACTAGCTGGAAGGATAGGTTCATCACCCAGAACCTCCCTCACCCTCCTCACAAATAAGCTCTCCCTACAGGTCAAGTAATGCAATTCTCAGTCATTCATCAAACGTAGTTCGAACAACTGGATAGCTACCCTTAAATTTACTCATGGACTTGTAATCCTTATCTTACTTACCTTGAAAATATAGTAGAGCTTGAGGGTGGTTATTGGCAGGATGCATATGGTTTCTGGTCAAATTGCCTCGTTATATACTATGATCCTCTGAATAAAGAAAAAACAACAAAGCTATTCTCCGAGTTAAAATGTAGTTGCATGCGTTGTGCTTTGATTCAATTTACTGATCTTGTACATGCAGATAAAATTAAGTAAGACAATGTTTTCAGTGTGCTGCCAGACTCACTCTTCCATATTTAATATCAGAGGATTTAATATCTATCCCATGGACAGCAGATCATGTGGATATGCATCTTCTATACTACATCAGATTTCTCTAAACAAAAATTGCTAGCTCAAAAGGCTGAATTGCTTAAGAGATCTACAAGCCTTTTGTTGTGCAGTACAATGCTGCCTAGCAGTAATGGGAATATAGGAAGTCAAAAGGTGTGCGTTGCACTTCCATTTTATAAAGAGAGAGAGAAATGCACAAACATCACTAGTTTGGCAAAACAGGCATAAGAAATTTCAAACAAAAGTGGAACGTGTTGATAAGCATTATCCTGTTCAGTATTGGATTGTTTTTCCGTGGTGTTCACATTCGATATGTAGAGTGTATCAATAGATACCTTACTGTTATTACTGGAGGGATGAGAAATTCATAAGACAAGCAAATGTTCTGCCTGTGTACATTAAAGTACTGTAGTACTGATTTTCCATGGAAACTAGTAAGAGTTCCACATTCAGGATTTTAATTCAAACCAATGGAAGCTCATTGAGTAGCACCTTAATGCAGCAGAGAGAAGCCATATTAATTATAGCACAAGATAGCATATCCTAACCTAATGGTGCCTGTGTAATAAACAATGTTTCCTCTAAGGGAATGCATTAAAATAAAATGTTGTTACAAAGGGAATGACTTGATACATTCCTTGACATTATGTTCGAAACAAGAAACATAACAAAAAATCAGTCTGATATACTTTAAATATATTAATAAGATCTCTTTTCAGCCTTTTATATTTTGAAAATAAATACATTAAAATAAATGCTTGTTTTCATTCTGTACTCATGGGGCAGTTGCTTAATGTTTCAAGTACCCACAACAGACACTTTTTTTTTTATTTTTTTAATCCCAATGTTTTCCATCAGTGATACACAACTTTTCTGAGCCAACATTATTTCACTAAACTGCACTGAAATGTTTCCCAGCAGGAAGCAAACTTCAGTACCAGTCACTTTTCAGTCCTTCTAATTAAGTTTGTGATTACCCTCATCACTTCTTTTACAGTGTAATAACTATAATAGCTGTTAAGGCGCTGGTTTCACATGGTAATATTAGAGACTTCATAAACACCTCTGTTTGTGGGCTCTGTGCTTATATTACCCCAGACACAGTAATTATGAGACTATCTTCTGCAGTACTATACTTCATTACAATGTTACTGTTTTTCCTTCTCTTTCTTCAGCATATTAAAACTTCCTATGTTGAAGCATTAAGCTTTAGTTGGTATCCGGATAAGAATATATTTTTGGGCATAGGATACCTACAGATTTTTGTCCGTGCTGGTATAGGCAGCTGTCATAATGAGAATTTTTTTTTTCATCATTTCAGAAAGATATGTCAGGTCACCTTCCTCCCTTTCCTCCCTTAGGTGTGCCCTTGGGATAGGTTTCATGAACCAGGCGGACAGTAATGGTCAAGACGTTTCACAATTTGTTGCTGTACTTGAGATTCAGTTTGTGGCTACTAGACGGGATCATTTGAACATCTTAGTCTCAAGAGCCCAGGAGATGCTACCGATCCTGATATTTTATTGACATCTTCAAGGCAAAAGCTCAAACAGTAGCCTTCTGTCAGATCAAAAAACTGATTGCCACACTGGTTATTGATACAACTTTTACGAATTTCTTACTAGCTATACTGCTTTGTTCATGTGAAACTCTTTAATGGAGAATAAGCATATGGAGTCTTGACTAAATAAAGATGTCTATTTGCATTATTTACCAATATATCTACTTTCTTAGTGTATAGCAGAAATGTAGGGGATTCAAGCTGGTGATGTCATGCAGCTAGCTAAAATATGGGATATTTTAAGCAGTTAGAAATCAAACTGAGCTTTTACTGACTACTATAGCTGTAACTTCAATAATTTCTCAACAATCACAACAGAGATATTATGACACCAGACATCTCAGTCAGCACAAGTCAACACATGTATAACAAGACTTTAAGAATGAAATGTGCAACCATTTAGTTACAACTAGTGAAGTCATAATATTTGCATGTGTCAGCATGTGTAACCCATCACACAGGCTGTTGGAACAGTAGCACAAGAGAGCTTCAGGGAATTTCTAGTGAATTATTACACAAGTGATCTCCAGTATGAACTGGCCAGGAAGGCAGAACTGCGATCCATCACCTTGCAGCAAAAGCAAATTAATTACTTACCAGAGTTAATAAATAAATAAAAAAAAGGGAATGAATGTAATATTGTCTTCTGCTTGTAATATGTGTGAAATATAAAACAAGCTGTCGGCATCTGCCAGCTTAAACACTTTCAGAAACTATTTTAATTAATACTGCGACTTGTATTTTTACAAAGGAACACTATGCTGTGGGTTAGTATAAATGGAAATCCTTATGAGGTATTTGCTTCCCACAAGTAATACAATTATTAACTTTTTCTGACATCGGTATGGAGCAAGAAAAAAGTTTCCCCAACGGGGTACTTAGCTTTAGTGAAGACTTCGGTTCTGAAACTCAAACTCTAATATTTAAGGTGTTGGCCGACCGGCATTTGCGAAATGCTTCTGCTTCAGGCACCGCACGGCAAGAAAGACTAAAGAAAATGCCATCGGCTGCATGTTTTATACCCCTGACATCATGGAAGAGGAGGCAGCAACCGACGCAGGACCCAAGACTTTGGAATTCAGGCCGACTGAGGGCAACCTGCCAGCAGATTACCCAAATGTAATGACTGCAACAGTGAAACACGAAGAACATCTATTTTAATGCTGCAACTTGTATTTTTACAAAGGAACATTATGCTGTGGGTCTAGCTATACAGATTTTATATATATAGAAAATCACAGAGGCTCTTTTATTAAAATCATGTCTTTTTGCAATGAAGAAATGAGACTTAAAATACATGTGCTAAATGAATATCATAAACTGCAGGCACACACCACGAAGCCAGAAAGTCCACCAACAGTAAACATATTAGTATTATACAATGTAAATCAACAAATTACAAAGTTAAGTGCTTTTGTCTTTTACATACAAGGTTTCATCAAAAATCTAGGTAAATAATCCAAGTACATTCCCCTCTTACCACATGATCTAAAATAACCAGTCATAAAAGTCCATTAATAAATATCTCATCCTATGAACTAAATAAATCAAACTATTTATTATTGTGTAGTCAGTTCTGTTATATTAAAATTTTAAAACCTGTGTTTAAAAATGTGAACTAAATAATTTATAAATTTACATATATATAACATAAATTTATGCCAGAAGCATTTGCATGTGAACTCAAACAATGGAGGGCAGGCTGTGGTGGAGTTGTCGCACTTTCCTGTTTTGAAACCTAATTTTAACCTCACTAGTTGGCAAGACAATGATATTTCTTGGGCGCCTACTCAGGGACTGATGGGCTTTGTCTTTATCATAACACAATTGATGTGGTTAAGCTAAAGCTTCTTAAATATCATACTTTGGCTATTAAGAATTCGTATTTAAAAGAATGTATAAAGGTTAAAGGGTACCCAAGGGCTTGCATCTGTATAAATTTCTTAATAATGTTATAGATGGCAGCAATTTTCACCAAGAACTATTACAGTTTGACAGTTTTGGTGTTGAGATCATGAGATGCATAACTAGGAACAATGATTGTATTATGCACGTTTTACTAGAGGAGATTCTAGACTTGAACAAGATTGTACTGGACCTCAAGCATTCTATTGACAATGGGCAATATTTTAAAGCATTTAATGACATTGACCACAAATGCAATGATTTAATAAACAGGAAAATGTGCAAAATGCAAAGGGACTTGGTTGAACACAAGAATAACAAAGCTTAACTTCTAGTTTGAATCTGGAGTAACAAAGTCTAATGGATTATGGGAATGTAATGAATATTGGTGAAAAATATGGACCCAACCCCATTAGAATTTCTCCCTCAGAGGCAGTCCTAACGCATTGCCCAGAATTACAATAAAAAAACAGTCCAACAACCAATGGAACTGGAATGTATGTGGGAATGGGAGAGGGTCAACAAGGATGAGGAATTGAATGATAACCAAGACTCAAGTGATTGTGTTCCATGAAGGAATTATGGTTTCATAATGTTTAACATTTTTAATTATAATGATCTGACAATTGATGTGAAATATTTTGATTTGTTCATGGAAGGTTTTCAATTTGTTCTTTCTAAGTATTTCGACTTATCAAGAATGTGATTGGATGTGATATTGTTTGTTAGGAAGTTGAGTTTGGGGAATATATTTTCTGACAATATGTTACTGGGCTCATATACTATGCTCAAAAAGAAAAAAAAAAGTGTATGTAAACCACCCCTTCATCCAGGTTTACAATTATTTGAGGAATTGGTTCAGAGGGCCATAATGAAGTTGCACAACCAAAGCAAAATTAAGTGGTACAATTTAAAGGAGGATGAAAATAGTTTGTTACAGAATCTTTCCAATAGTCACTTGTATAGAATAATAAAACCAGATAAAGGAGGGGGTGTTAATTATGGATAGTATTAATTATGAAGCAGTAATGCATAATATTTCAGACAATGTTAAATATTCTATTCTCTCTAAAAACAAGATTAATATATGTTATGACAAGTTACATTTTTTATTAAATGATCGCCTTAAGACCCATTGTATCGGCTACAGGTTCCAAGACCCAGCCTCTAGCTATTTTCATTGATAAGAAGTTGAAATCCATGCTGCACAACATTCAACATAATTACAGGGACTCTTGGGAATTTCTTAGAAATATTAATTCTGAATTTTACCAAGATGATGTGATATTTGTTACCAGTGACACTGTGGGCTTATTTTCTAGTATTCCACTTAAAATTGGTCTCGAGTGGTAAGTTATTTTGGAAAATAATTAATTAATGAATACAGATATTTTATTGGAGAATTTATGTAGATAATTTTGGATAATAATTTTATGTTTTTCAATGGGGAATTTTACAAACAAGTTCAAGGGGTTTATAATTGAAATTCCAAATTCGCTTTGGTCGACCACTCAGAATGTCAACCTGAAATGCTGAATTCGGAATTTCAAAAAAGCAACCAAATTGAAAATGAATACAGTGACATCTGTAGTTCGATGTATTTGACAGCAGGAGGTGATGTCACTCACCTCCTACTATGCACATTAACATACCGTTACACTCTACAGTTAATGGTACATTACTTCTACTATTTTGCAGGGGGGCTGAACACCACACACTCCCAGCAGATTAAATATACCAACTCCGAGATCGCACTACAGTGAGGAAATGGGCCAATTCCCTGTTCCTCACTGAACAGTGATCTCCCTGCATAATGTCAAACCCAACTACTCAAACTACACTACTCATTAACTGTAGTGTAGTCTATGCATTTTGGTTCAACATTCTGATGACTTGAAAAAGTACAGTTTTGTACCTACCATAAATGTAGTTGTCCGATAGACATGCAACTGCAGTCATAACATGTGGGTTGTCCTGCCTCAGGCAGCCCTCGGTCGGCCGGATTCCAAAGTCTGGGTCCGACGTCGGCTGATGTCGCATTTCTCTCCGACGTCAGAGCGGCTGGAGTACATAAGCATCAGCCGACGCCATTTTCTTCAGTGTTTCTTGCCCCAGATGCCAGGTGCCCTCCAAGGAAGTCTGTAATCAAATTGGAAGACAAAAACAGGATTCCAAACAAATACATGAGCAATAAAACAAATACACCATAACAGATATCCCCACCTAAGAGTAAGGGGGATAGGAGTGGACCCTAGGCATAGAGGGGTATGGAGGGAGGGAAAACCCGACTGCAGTTGCATGTCTATCAGACATCTACATTTATGGTAGGTACAAAACTGTACTATGTCCTTCAAGAATGCAACTGCAGTCATAACATGTGGGTAGAATACCATAGCTTAGCTGGGGAGGAGGTATGCTCTAGGAAAGAGATGGTGTGGCAATCAAACCCTGCAGGACTGCCGAAGCAAAGCCTGCTCTGGATCTGGAATATAGAGGGAGATTGTAGTGTTTGGAGAATGTATGCACGGAGCTCCATGTAGCAGCTTCTAGAATGTCCTTTGTAGGCACCCCTCTTAAAAATGCTGTAGAGGTGGCTGTAGCTCTGGTAGAATGTGGTCTGACATAGGCTGGAACAGTCTTTCCATGAAAGGAATAACAGAATCTGATGCAATGTCCAATCCATTTAGAAACAGTCTGTTTTGAAATTGCTTTTCCTTGGACTGCAGGGGCGTAAGCTAAAAAAAGCTGTTCAGACTTCCTACTGGCCTTGGTTCTGTCCAGGTAGTATCGAAGTTGTCTATGAATGTCGAAGGTATACAAAAGTCTTTCCCCCTTGTTCTCAGGATTGGGGAAGAAAGCAGGCAGATGAATGGCTTGATTTAGAGAAACCCTAGATACCACCTTTGGCATAAAAGTAGGGTTGGTCCTTAGTGAAACCCTGTCTCTGTGGAAAATAATAAAGGGCGGTATTTGCCATTAGGGCCTGTAGTTCTGAAATCCTTCTTGCTGAGGTAATTGCCAACAGGAAAGCTGTTTTCCATGAGAGGAATTGCAAGTCAACTGAAGCTGCTGGCTCAAAAGGAGGTAGAGTCAGTTTTTCTAAGACAAAATTGAGGTCCCAGGCTGGCACTGGGGCCTTTCTTGGTGGCTTAATGTTCTTGATTCCCCTGAGGAATTGTCTTAGTAAGGGGTGAGAGAAAACAGGAGGATCAGTGTTGTAGCTAGCTGAAATAGCAGATGCATGTATCTTTATTGAAGAATATGAGAGGCCGCTCTGTAACATATCTGCCAAATATTCCAAGATAAGTGGGATGTTCAGTAATGATGCATCATGTCCTTTGCTGGTATTCCAATTGCTGAATCTTTTCCACTTTGCTAAGTAAACCTTTGTGGTGGATGGTCTTCGAGCCTCTGTTAGTATCCGCTGAACTTCCTTGGAGAGAGATAAGCTGCAGTTATTTAAGGGATCTCCCAAGCTGTTAGCTGCAGTGTCTGAAGGTTTGGATGCAGTGTTTCAAAATTGTGTTGAGTCAAAAGTAGGGGCCACTGAGGGAGGGCCCACCTCCTGGTGTGACATATGCTCCGTAGTAGAGGGTACCAGTGTTGTCTTGGCCAATCCGGAGCTATTATGATTCCCTTGGGCTTCTCTGCTTTGATCTTTAGTAATAATGAGGTCATCAGTGGCAGAGGTGGGAATGCATAGATTGCTAGGGAGTTCCAGTTGAATGAAAGGGCATCTATTTTCCAAGCCTTTGGATGGTATGTCCTTGTGCAAAATTTTGGTAAAAGATGATTGAGGTGAGAGGCAAATAGATCCACTTCTGGCTTGCCCCATGTCGAAGTGAGTTGTCTGAAAGCCTTCGGATGTAACCTCCACTCGTGTGGATCTGTGAAATTCCTGCTTAGGCAGTCCGCCAACACATTGTCTTTTCCTGGAACAAACTGGGATTGTAACTGGATGTTTAGACTCCGTGATTTCTCCCAAAGCTGCATTGTCAGTCTGCAAAGGGGGTAAGAGTGGGTGCCCCCCTGCTTGTTTATGTACCACATCACAGTGGTGTTGTCTGTCCGTATCATTAAGTGGCCTTGCTGGAGTTGGTGTTGAAAAGCCTCGATAGCATGCATTACTGCCAGCATTTCCTTTTGGTTTATATGCAGATGTGTTTCCTTTGGAGACCATTGTCCTTGTATACACCTGCCTTCCATGTGCGCCCCCCATCCGAGGTCTGAGGCGTCTGTAGTCATGGTCTGTGTTATCTGTGGTTTTTTGAATGACATACCTGTGTTTTCCTGGCTCACCGAGGCCCACCATCGGAATTCCTTTTGTAGGCATGGAATGAATGGTATGATTGACTCCAAGTTGTTGCTGTGCTGAGACCAAATGCTTTTTAGGTACCATTGAAGCTTTCTCATGTGTAGTTTTGCTAATGGAACCAGTAGAATGCAGGATGCCATGTAACCCAGGGCCTGTAGGAATCTCCTTGCAGTCATCTGGGTGAGTTTTGCTAAACCTTTGAAGTATTGAGTTAACTTCTCTTGCTTGTTTTCTGTCAGGTAAGCCATCTGAGAGGCTGTGTCTAGTTTGGCTCCTAAGAAGATTATTTGCTGGGATGGCTGCAGTCTTGACTTTTGGAAGTTGACTGTGTATCCCAGAGCTTCAAGTAATCGTATGACATAATCCAGATTTTTTGTCAACATCAATTTGTCGTCCGCTTGTATGAGGCAGTCGTCCAGGTACGGGTAAATTTGTATACCCTGGAGCCTGCAATGAGCAATTACTGAAGCCAGGCATTTTGTAAACACTCTGGGTGCAGTAGATAAGCCAAATGGCAATGCTGAGAATTGATAATGCTCTGGCCCTGCAAGAAATCTGAGGTATCTTCTGCAGCTGTGTCTGATAGGGACATGCAGGTATGCCTCCCTGAGGTCCAGAGTAATCAGCCATGGCTCTTTGCCCAGCATGGGAAGGAGTTGCTGTAGAGTCAGCATTTTGAACTTTGGTACTATGAGAAAGGTGTTTAATACGGACAAGTCCAGTATTGGTCTCCATTGAGCTTCTTTTCTTGGTACAAGGAACAGTCTTGAGTAAAACCCCTGTTCTTGTTCTTGTTGTGGAACTCTTTCTATTGCTTTCATTCGAGTCAGCAGAGTGATTTGCTTGATAGCCTCTGCCCTTTGATGTTGTGGTAGATTTGGCATGCCTTGTTTTCTTGGTAAGGTATGAAAATGAAACCTGTACCCTCGGTCTATAATGTCCAAAATCCATTTGTCCTTTGTCAATCTGTGCCAGTTTTCTGCAAACAGAGATAATTTCCCGCCCAAGGGAGCTTCTAGTTGTTCCCTGGTAGGCGGTAGTAGAGGAAAGTCATTGAGTTTGTGGTTGTTGGGCAGGTGAAACCCCTGCGTCACTTCTTTGGTTTCCTGGCTGCCATTGACGTCCCCTGTAAGGGCCTCTGTATTGGCCTCTTCCTCGGCCACGTCTGTTCTTACCCCTTTGAGACTTTTCTGGATTAGGAAAGGACCAGTTTTTTGAAGGCCAATTCCTACTGAATCTGGGGGGTTGAACCTGGAGGAAATCCTTTACAGTTTGAACTGATTTTGCTTTTTCTTCGATGGTCTTTAACACATCCTTAGCATTAGCACCAAAAAGCTTGTTCTTTTCCAAAGGTGCATCCAGAAGTTTTGCTTTTACATGATCTGGTAGAGGTTGATCTTTTAACCAAGCATGTCTACGCATCACTGCCCCTGTCATAGCTGCCCTACATGAAGCTTCCAGTGCATCATATCCACACTGCAGGAAGTGATTGCTTACTTGCTGAGTGTTATGTACAGCTTCCTGCAAAGTCTTCCTGTCTAAAGGATCAGGAGAAGCTAATGTTTTTTGTAAATCTTCTAAGAGATAATCCTGATATTGGAACATATGAAAAAGGCAATTTAAAGCTCTCATAGATAAGGTAGTGGATGTGTAAACCTTTTACCCCATCTCTCTAATGACCTTGCTTCCCTGTTGGAGGGCAAAGGATTTTTTGAGGTGGAGGCTGAAACTCCTTTAGGCCCCTGTGAAATAGTTTCCAAATCCGCAGAATGGGCCCTGAATAAATGGGAATGAGTTTCTGGGACCCTGTAATACCTGTCTGGCTTGGCTGGAGCAGGAGGAAGAGAATCAGGGGTAGCACTAGAATCAGAATACAAATCATCCAGAACATCAAGTACAGGAGGAATAGCTAAGGGCCTGTGCTGAGGCTTCTTAAGGAAAGTCCTAAGGCGTTTCCTAGAATCAGAATATTCCTGACCCTGCCACTTGAAATGTTCCCTCATGGTGTGCAGGACTTCCCCAAAGGAAATATCCTCAGGAGGGGAGGCCGAAGGTATGGAATCTTCTGCATCGGAGTCCTCATAGGTCTGGAAGAGCTCTTCCTGGCTATCAGAGTGGACGGAGCCCTCAGAGTCTTCATCTGAAGGAGAAGGGTCAGAGGGTTCAACCCGGGGCCTTTTATCAGGAGGAGGCTGGGATGCTCTCTCAGGATGGGCCTGTGAACCTCTAATCATGGAAATCAAATCAGCAGCCATGGACATAATTTGTGTCTCCGGAGTCGGCTGAGGTAAGGATTTGGTAGTAATATGCTTAGTTTTGCTGGCTGCTTTAGCCCTAGTGTAGGCCTTAATAGACATGGCCATAGGAGGCCTGGCAGCTCCACGTGCAGGAGTGACCTTGTCTACAGCAATGGTCTCGGGCACTTCCTCGGTTTCGGTATCCGGAGGAAAGTCTATAACTGGCGTCGGAGTAATGTCTGGAATCGGAGTCGTCAGTAATGCGGTAGCTTCGGTTCGTAGTGGTGGAGAGACCGTCTCAGAGGGAACCGGAGCACTCACGGTAGGTTTTGGCGTGGAGTCGGTGGTAGACGCGGGCCGAGGATGTCGGTCCCGGTCTTTTCGCTTTTTGGGAGTTTGCGATGTCGGAAGATCCGACGGCATGGTGTAAGCAAATTTATCGCCGAAAAAATCTTCAGCGAACTCTGCCCGGCGCCTGAGTGCGCTTGTTGAAGCGAGCACAGGCTACACAGGCCGAGACGTCGTGGTCTGTGCCCAGGCAAGGGAGGCAGTAAGAGTGGAAATCCTTATGAGGTATTTGTTTACCACAAAAAAGACAATTGTTAACTTTTTCAGTAATTTCTGACATCGGCTGAGGCAAGAAAAGGTCCCCAACGGGGTACTTAGCTTTTTTGATGACTTCGGTATCGTAGAATACAGGAGCTGACCGACCGGCACTTGCGAACTGCTTCTGCTTTGGGCACCGCGCGGCAAGAAAGACTGAAGAAAATGGCGTCAGCTGATGCTTATGTACTCCAGCCGCTCTGACGTCAGAGAGAAATGTGACATCAGCCAACGTCGGACCCAGACTTTGGAATCCGGACGACCGAGGGCTGCCTGAGGCAGGACAACCCACATGTTATGACTGCAGTTGCATTCTTGAAGGACATCTGCCATTCGACCACATGCCGGTCGACCAATGCAGTTTTAAGATTTTCAATGTAAACCTTTCAAGGTGTAGCAACGGGAGCCTGTTGCACTCCCATTTATGCAAACCTAGTATTATACTATTGGGAAAGAATTTTATTATGAATTCAGTGTTTGCTTCTCAATGGCATTTGTACACCCAGTTTCTGGACATATGCACATTATGGGAAGGTAGAGAGAATTATTTAATATTGTTTTTTGATTTGAGAGACCACCTCTTTTTTTGAACTGTACTTATTCATATTCTCAAGAAGATATTAAATACTTGGATGTATTTTTGTATAAATATAGGATGAAAGGTAGACTTAATTCCAAGATATATAGGAAGGATACCTTCTCGAATTCCTACCTCCATTATTTAAGTGGACATCCATTTTATTAAAAAGGGGTATTATTAAAGGACAATTAATTAGAGCAACCCAAATGACCTTAGATTACAGTGGATTTTTTACAGGTGATTGAATATATTAGACAGCTTTTCTTGGAAAAGGATTATCCTTTAGAAATGAATAATAATGTTGACAAAAGGTAGTTAATGAATGGGGTAAAAAATGTGAACCCATTTTGGGGAAACGAATAGATAGGGTTAATTTTCCCCAGACCATACCTCTGAGTCTAAATCGGACAATGCCTTCATTTACACATTCAATTCTAATTTTAAGGGTATAGAAAACATTATTACGAAACATTGGGATGTATTGCTATGTTTTCTGGGTATTAATAAAACTTATCTATGAATGTTAAAGATATTTTGGAGAATGCCTAAAGGATAAGGATGGGGAATATGAAGTCAAAGAGGTTAAGTAGCTATTAATGTGGCATCTGTAACCAATGTGATTACATGACCGATGAGGGTCAGAGATACTTAGAGGCAAGGGAGTTATGGATTAAACCATTAGGTTTTATGCTTAAGCTACACTAATTCTTATATAGGAAAGACTGAAAGAAATCTTAAAGAAATGCATTTACAAACATATGTATGATACTGAAAATGGGAATGAGAATAATGCCCCTTATAAACACACCAGCGATATGTATCCAGAGTAGATTTACATTCACCCTTAGAGAGTTGGGAGGTTCCTGGGAGAAGAGAGTCAATTGCAGGGAGATGATGTGGCACCTTAAATAGGATGCAGTGACACCCTGGAATGAATGATAACATAGTTTCCAGTGCTTTAAAAATGCATGCAGCAAAGTTGTAAAAAAACTGTATACAAACATATATATTAAGACTACGGTGGTGGTGCTGCGGTAGCTTTGTCGCCTCACAGTTAGACGTTGCCCGTTCAATTCTCAGTTAGAGCGTCTTCTGTGTGGCGACATGCGTGAATGGGCATTCCTTCATTGAAGGTTGTGCGTTAGGCCCAGCAAGCCAGCACATAAAACTCTACTGCCAATCATTAGCGGACCGGAGTTCAGCTGTGGCGACCCCTAACTGGGAAAAGCCGAAAGACACAGACAAAAATATTATATACAAGTCAAATGCTTCTGGCATACATTTATATTACATGTATATATACATTTATAAATCATTTCACATTTTTATACAGAGGTTTTAATATTTTAATATAAACAGAATTGATTGCATAATAAGTTGTTTGATTTATTTAGTTCATGGGACGAGATACTTATTAATGGACTTTTATGATTGATTATTTCAGATAGACTGAGCGCTTTCTCCAGGTCAACTGGCTTCATCAGAGTCAATTTTCAAACAACACCCAGCTTACCTTATATACACCCACAATTAGTCAATTAATCAATTAAACAATTAAAAAAATATATATATATATATCTATAAATCAATAAAATTAAGTTAATTACAACATATTAACCCTTCACTGTACCAAAAACTTTGTACAAATTAATCAGTTACTTTGACAAAAATAATGTTGATCAAAAAATAAAAGAATATGTACTATGTAATATATGAAAAGAAATATACTTACAAATGTTTACATATAAACATTACGTAGAAAATTTTCATTATATTACAACATATAAAATATCACCCAAATTAAATTATATTTCCTCTAGATGAAATTCATCATTAAAATACATTTTAATACTGAATAATACTTTCAAATAAATGAAGCACGATGTTTTAATACAGGTTTTAATGCAATGCATTCATTTAACCCAGGATACCTTGTGGCATTAAGTCTTATCTGCCACTCTGTTTCACGTAAAGCTACACAATTCCCAGTGTCACCATTACTATTTGGTTTTATTCTGTCCACTATAAAAAATAAAAATTTTTTATATGTAGAACATACTTTAGAATGCATGTAAAGAGAGTTATGTTCATCCTTCCTTCTAATAGAGCTAACATGCTCCCTAATTCTCTCCTTGAGGCATCTTGTTGTCATGCCCACATAGAATGCCTCGCACGACATACAGGATGCAACATACACACAATTTTTTGTGACACAATTACATGTACCCGGACATGCAATAGTGCGTTTGTAACCAGCTACACTTAGATAGGTTCCCTCAGAAATATATCTGCATGATTTACATCTACCACATTTGTTCATACTAGATGTTACAAAGTCATGGCTAGTTTTTTCCAATATTTATTTTAAGTTATATCCCCTACCATATGTTATAGCTGGTTTTACACCCAATACAGCTTTGACATCACTACTCAGGAAGTATTCCCACAATTTCCTCAAATTGTCACTTAGTTCTGATGTTTTATCATTATATCTAAGTATAAACCTTAATGTTTCATCACACAAATTCCCCATCGCCCGTCTAGGCTTCAACACTGATGTAATTCCAATTTCGTTCTTACTTTTCAAAATGGGCATATATCTACTCCTTCTCTTCCTGTATATTTCTTTTTTGATTTTCTTCAACATTTCTATGGGGTACCCCCTTTCCAAAAACATACCTATGAGCGTGTAAATTTCTGACCTAAAGGTTTCCTCATCACTAACAAGTCTCGATAGTCGAATCATTTGGCCTTTGACCAGCCCTTTCCTTTGGTGTAAAGGATGACAACTTAAATAATGTAGCACTGAGTTAGCATAACTTGGTTTCCTATATATGGTACTACCTATTTCAATTCCATTCTTCAAAATCTTGATATCCAAATAATTGGCTATATCCTTATCCCATTTATAGGTAAACCTCAAAAAATTAGATGTTCCATTGAGGTATGCCACAAAGTCTTTTACACTTTGTTCATCCCCTTTCTAAATTATTAGAATATCGTCCAAGAATCTATTATAGGAGATAATGTTATTGGCAAAGTTAGAACCTAAAACATGTTCTTTTTCCCATGCCAGTAATACTAAATTGGCAAAAACAGGGGCACAACGTGCCCCCATTGCCACTCCTGTTAGTTGCTGATATATTTCTCCTTCAAATATGATATAATTATTTTTTAATATTAGTCCCATTAAATCATAGCATAACTCAAGCCTTTCTACATCAAAGCTTGGACTAGTCAATAGACTATCATAAAAAAGTTCAAGTCCTTGTTCATGTGGAATTACTGAAAAAAGATTGATGACATCTATTGTCAGAAAACTAAAACACTCATTACTTAGAAATTCCACTTTTTTTAACCTCTCAAGACAGTGCCACGAATCTTTTAAAATATGGGTTGCATCAACTATTGCTTCCTTGCATAGTGTGTCCACAAAAGCCGCCAAGGGTTCCGTCTTGGACCCCTTAGCTGAAACTATGGGTCGAAATTGTAGCTGTTCCGTTCCTTTGTGTCTCTTAGGTTTGAAAATTGACTCTGATGAAGCCAGTTGACCTGGAGAAAGCGCTCAGTCTATGTGAACAACTGTGGATTAAATTGTGTATTACTACATTCCTGGTCGGTGCCTTATTGTTAGTGTCTGCTAACTTGTGGTTGATGGTCGTGGTTCTTTTGCTTCTTCCTGGTTCCTGGTTTAGAACGGTTCAACATTTTTTTCTTAGTGAATTCGACCCTGTGTTGGCGTACCTGACGAGGTGAGACCGGGTAATGGAGGTGACTAGTCCAAGCTTTGATGTAGAAAGGCTTGAGTTATGCTATGATTTAATGGGACTAATATTAAAAAATAATTATATCATATTTGAAGGAGAAATATATCAGCAACTAACAGGAGTGGCAATGGGGGCACGTTGTGCCCCTGTTTTTGCCAATTTAGTATTACTGGCATGGGAAAAAGAACATGTTTTAGGTTCTAACTTTGCCAATAACATTATCTCCTATAATAGATTCTTGGACGATATTCTAATAATTTGGAAAGGGGATGAACAAAGTGTAAAAGACTTTGTGGCATACCTCAATGGAACATCTAATTTTTTGAGGTTTACCTATAAATGGGATAAGGATATAGCCAATTATTTGGATATCAAGATTTTGAAGAATGGAATTGAAATATGTAGTACCATATATAGGAAACCAAGTTATGCTAACTCAATGCTACATTATTTAAGTTGTCATCCTTTACACCAAAGGAAAGGGCTGGTCAAAGGCCAAATGATTCGACTATCGAGACTTGTTAGTGATGAGGAAACCTTTAGGTCAGAAATTTACACGCTCATAGGTATGTTTTTGGAAAGGGGGTACCCCATAGAAATGTTGAAGAAAATCAAAAAAGAAATATACAGGAAGAGAAGGAGTAGATATATGCCCATTTTGAAAAGTAAGAACGAAATTGGAATTACATCAGTGTTGAAGCCTAGACGGGCGATGGGGAATTTGTGTGATGAAACATCAAGGTTTATACTTAGATATAATGATAAAACATCAGAACTAAGTGACAATTTGAGGAAATTGTGGGAATACTTCCTGAGTAGTGATGTCAAAGCTGTATTGGGTGTAATACCAGCTATAACATATGGTAGGGGATATAACTTAAAATAAATATTGGAAAAAACTAGCCATGACTTTGTAACATCTAGTATGAACAAATGTGGTAGATGTAAATCATGCAGATATATTTCTGAGGGAACCTATCTAAGTGTAGCTGGTTACAAACGCACTATTGCATGTCCGGGTACATGTAATTGTGTCACAAAAAATTGTGTGTATGTTGCATCCTGTATGTCATGCGAGGCATTCTATGTGGGCATGACAACAAGATGCCTCAAGGAGAGAATTAGGGAGCATGTTAGCTCTATTAGAAGGAAGGATGAACATAACTCTCTTTACATGCATTCTAAAGTATGTTCTACATATAAAAAATTTTTATTTTTTATAGTGGACAGAATAAAACCAAATAGTAATGGTGACACTGGGAATTGTGTAGCTTTACGTGAAACAGAGTGGCAGATAAGACTTAATGCCACAAGGTATCCTGGGTTAAATGAATGCATTGCATTAAAACCTGTATTAAAACATTGTGCTTCATTTATTTGAGAGAAAGTATTATTCAGTATTAAAATGTATTTTAATGATGAATTTCATCTAGAGGAAATATAATTTAATTTGGGTGATATTTTATATGTTGTAATATAATGAAAATTTTCTACGTAATGTTTATATGTAAACATTTGTAAGTATATTTCTTTTCATATATTACATAGTACATATTCTTTTATTTTTTGATCAACATTATTTTTGTCAAAGTAACTGATTAATTTGTACAAAGTTTTTGGTACAGTGAAGGGTTAATATGTTGTAATTAACTTAATTTTATTGATTTATAGATATATATATATATTTTTTTAATTGTTTAATTGATTAATTGACTAATTGTGGGTGTATATAAGGTAAGCTGGGTGTTGTTTGAAAATGGACTCTGATGAAGCCAGTTGACCTGGAGAAAGCGCTCAGTCTATGTGAACAACTGTGGATTAAATTGTGTATTACTACATTCCTGGTCGGTGCCTTATTGTTAGTGTCTGCTAACTTGTGGTTGATGGTCGTGGTTCTTTTGCTTCTTCCTGGTTCCTGGTTTGGAACGGTTCAACATTTTTTTCTTGATTATTTCAGATCACACAGTGACAGGGGAACCTATAAATGTGCTTGGGTTATTTACATAGATATTCTGATGAAGTCTTGCATTTAAAAGACAAAAGTGCTTACAAATTTAGTGTTGGACTCTCTTCAGCTCCATGGTGCGTGCCCACAGTTTGTGATATTTGTTGTATTTTGGTGTGAGCAGGAAGTTGTATGCAATATAATCATGTGTTGCTCTTATACCAGACACCAGAGCATTATTTGTAGTCAAAATTGGGAAAAGAAAATAATGCATTTCACCCCACCAACTACATAGGCTTTCATATATATCTGTGTGTGTGTGTGTGTGTGTGTGTGTGTGTGTGTGCATGCCTATGATTTACCTTCATTTGCTCAACTAACACAAATGTTGACATCCTGAAGGTAAACCACTCAAAGTTGAAAATTGAGACATCAGCTTTCTAGTAAGCATGCAATTACATTGCTTCTTGGCACGTGCAAATATGACTTAAAAGAAAATCCCTCCACACACACAATGCTACTTATATTTACTTGGAGATCGCACAGTTGCCAGGTAAAGGGAATATTCTTATACTTAGGGATCTGTCCATCTCTCTCACAGTTAATTTAGCACATGCTTTCACAAGTTTTCATTTTTATTTGATTTTTTATTTGATTTGGCAGGCAGGCAGTAGTGCAGACACAAATGGCTTGTCTGGTGCTGCACGATCGCAGTTGTTATAATGTGCAGAACCACTCCTTCCCTTTGCATGTCATGGGTGACTAAATAACCCGGGGACTGTGACGAGCATTGCCAACACCGGCGATTTTTTGTGTATGGTACTGTAGTACAACTATGAGCACTTTTTCAGAGAACCTCCCATAGCTGAGAAATACAGGCACAAAGTGATGTGTACTTCATAAAGGTTGCAGTTGTTGACTTGACAGCAGTAGACATTAATCTGAAGACCTGGCCGACATCTTTCTCAGTAGTGTGTGAAATGATACATGCTCAACATCACCCGATCCAGCCATATCTAGAAGTGTAAATATTTTCATCTTCTCTCCTACTGGTATTGCCTGTACATTAACCTTATTATACAGTGCCCGGGGATTCTCTCCAGTGTATTATAGTGAAAAGGAAACCAGTTTCTGTCCGACATATGTGTAAGACAAATGAGCCTCCCGTGAATGATAGGAGTTTAATGATGGACTGCAGCTATTTCTGCAATGACCACATGGTCCTGCACACCAAACAGTACAACAGACACTTGTCAGGCAGTTGTACAGTAGTAGTAGTCACACACACACTTGTGTCCAGGACTGAAATACCGGCTAAATAGAGCATCGCGAAATGGTAGGGGTTTAACGGAAATGTGATATATATATATATATATATATATATACACGCACACACATGCATGCGTGGTGTATTTTGTCTTTTTGAATGCCATTTTTAGAAGTGCATTTCTCGATTTACTTTTGGTCAAACATGCTTTGAGACTACCATTCAATGTAGAAAGGCAAACTCTCCTTTTCCTCACTGTTGTACAATTTAGGAGTCATATCCATACGAGGGAGTTTTTTTTTTTTTGTATTTTGAATGAGTGCTTATTCCAAGATTTTTTTTCCAGTGCTTTGTTTTACTTCAATTTACATCCTATTTGTATAAGCATTATGTACATATAACTATATCTATACATTTGCATGTGTGTTTGGATCAGAATGTTGTTATTATGTCAGTGCTATAACTTGTAGAACTCAGTAAACTGTGCTTTGACTTATAGCAAGATGTCATACCTCTAATATTCTTCAATGCTTGCCTTGGACATGAACCACTGTGGCCCAGAACCGTTTTATGCATGTGGAAAGATAAAGTATATATTGATTAAACAAGGAAACATACACTTTCTTTTGGTGTTGAAAATGTAATACGAAGACAAAATGTCACACACTTCCTATTGTTCTATACATCATATTAGGCTGTTGAAGTACAGAATCTTTTTTAACTGGCTGCAGGTCATCAGCAAAAGGTGTTTGAGAAAGCTGCAGCAGAAATTAAAACTGCTAGTGTATCTTAAGCATTTGACATACCAGCTTGTTCTATATTTTCAGACCCCATATGATTTTACAACACCTGGATGCCCCTTACAGCAGTTTGTTTCACAACGTAGGTAGAAGCAATTAATAAAATGCAGTCTGCCATCCCCAAGTGTATTCACTTTGCTACAGAGCTGGAGTCTTGCAGGCAGATTTCAAACCACACAGATGGCTAGAACCAAATGTTTAAAGCAAGCATACTGCATCAAATGTCTGATGTAGTAAATGACATGTCTTGAATGAATTGATTTGAAAAATTCTGCCAAATAGGTTTATAGCACATATTTCAGCCTCACTAAAAGATTAGCTGCAGATAATTAAAAGAGAATACACATTTGTTTAATTTAAAAGAAAAATAAAGCAGTCCTTTCTTAAGGATTAATATTACAATTTTCCATTACATATATACTATGCCTAACCTTCAAGCCTTATACTGAGAATTGTGGCTGAAATGTACAAATGAATAATCAAACAATATTTTATTTGGAATGAACGCTTCAATGTTATTTACATAAGAATTAGAAGCAAAGCAACATTCTAACAAGCAAAAAATTATGTCACATTATCCGTTTCAAAAGATCACAGCTGATGGATCTAATGCATTGCTCACATCTTATTAAACAGCTATGAAATGAAAAACAATCAGGTTAGCTGTAAATTTATTTCTTCTCAATGTAACAACTTGTCTATAAATATGAGTTATTAAAATGTTGCTGTTATTTTTCAAAATGTGATTTAAACAACAGCTCCCATGAGTCAAAATCATGCAGTTAGCTAATTTTATATGCTGAAATGTGGCAGAAGTCAAACACTGCAGTATAATGCATGGAAGCTGGAAAGGTAACCATTTATTTTAGTGTTTATGCTTAGCTTTAACTTCAAAATGAAGATATCCAGGCAGTACAGAATCTATAAAATGCTGTTTTTCTATTAAATGTCTCTGTTTTCTACTACTTCCACTGTATACACAGAAATAACTATACCTTTTCTGTCTTTGCTTTAAACCTGTACTGTAGTTTAGAATGGTAAATGGGAATTAAGTGTCAAAAGCTGGAAAGCTAATGGATAGGGACAACTGGAATATGTGGTGGAGCAAGCTCAACTAGAATGGACTTCTAATGTTCTACACAAGTTGTGTAGTTTCATTGCTTTCTAGTTGCATGAAAGGACAAAGACAATTACCCTACTTAGGATGCTACTTAAGGGCATTTAACATTCTACCTACCACATATTATACCCTGACATTCTCTTACCCTTAGTCCACTGTCATCCTTATTAAACATAAATGTTTAATTCCTTTTCCAACACCAGATCTGGCATTTCACTACAAAAAGTTATTTCCATGCAGGGATTTTTTCAATTATCTAAGCAATATTTTTGTTGTTGTTCTTTGCATTTGTGAAATGAATAAACCCAATAGGTACAAATATGTTTTCAGATGCAATCTGTCTGGTTAAAACTCTTATTTAGAGTCTTAAATTAGACAACTGGAGGGTAAAGCAGTTAAACCCTGGACTATAAAATAAAACAATTGCAGCTCACAGACATAACACTCAGCACTAAATTGCCAAAACATACAAGACCTATACATTGCATTTTCTCTGTACACTTGTTTAACCTCCATTTTCTCTGGACCCCTTCAGATCTCCACAAAGTGACTTTTTTTTTTTTTTTGTAGTTGCATCATGTTCCCCCCCCCCCTCCCCCTTTTTCTGTCTTCTGCTGACAGAAGCTAGTGTTTCTTTAGCTTCTGGTCCTGTTATTTTCCCATTCCACACATTCTTGTAATGACTATCCTTTGGGCTTATAACAGTCAGATTATCTTCTTTCGTATGCACTCCAGAAATGGGAAAAAAGTCACCTGAAGAGGATCTTGATGAAAGAGAGCATTACCTTCTGTTTTTTGAGACTGTTCATCGGAAACGGACATCAACATTCTATTTCCTGCTGCTGCTGCCTTATCAAACTTCTCCTAGACATTATTACAAGCCTGGGATATAACCAAAATGTCAACTTTGGGAAGAAGAAATTCAGCTTAACTGATACTGGTGTAATTCATTCTGATGAGTTAGCAATATGCTATACAACAATTCCACTCCTTTATTACCCCAACCTCAGTATTCATATCACTGTTACTGTTTCATACGAGACCACTTCTAGACAAAACTATCAGAAAGTCTTTTAAGGCTAATTAGGACTGGAGTTCTACACACACACATTATCAACCAATGTCTAGTATGACAGATCTTATATGGAATTTTGGTCTTAATTTTATATCACTATATCAATATTCAAGCAATTAATGTAGACAATATTCTTACATTTATATCAAAAATTCCATTAGAAATAATCTTTACTGGTGGTACAACACAACTGCAAAGGTATGTGGAAACTGTGTAAGATTTAACCTCCAGACGACTAAAGGCTCGAAGATGATATGTTTAAGGCAGTCTAAATATTAGAATTGTTTGAAATTCACTAGACAGAAAAAATATTATTTAATTACACTAGGACCAGTTAGAATGATTAATGCATCTCTTTGTAGTTGGAAAGTAATGACAATTTACAACAGAAAGACAGCCACAATTTTGGGGAAGTTTTTAACATGTATTGCTCTGCTTATGAATATTCATATCTGCCCAGTTATTACTGAAGATCTTGTCAGGTATGTTTTGGAAAATACATCTAATAGTGTTACAGGACCAGATGAAATATGTAAGCATTTAAGAAACTTGGGGCCAGATTCAGGAAGCCTCCGTGTAAGAGTTATAACTCTTACACGGAGGCTGCAGTTAAACGGTGTGATGTCAGCATGTCATGCATATGTATGAGGTGCATGAGGCATGCTGAATCACACTGTAACTCTTACACGGTCCGTGTAAGAGAGTAGGGGGCGTGTCCGTAGGCTAAGCCCTGCATGCGGACACGCCCCTGTAAGTGTAGAATGGCTGAAAGTAAACAGCCACGAGAGAGGCCATGGAAATGTAAACAAACACACTACACAACACATTCCCCCATAGACCATCAGTGTACAAAGTGAACAGAGGCTATAAAATGAAAATAAAATCTGTTTTATTTTTTTTTAACCCCCGTAAATGTTTGCTACTGTGTGCGCTCGTGTGCTACTAGCGCAACTGCAGTTAGCAATCAGTGGAAAAGGATATGAGAACTAAATATGCAAAGTAAGCCAAGAAGAAATAGCTTAGTGGTAGAGTTGCCAGCTTAAGAGTAGGCAGGCAGGGTTTGAGCCCACACAACAACCTTTTTTTTTTGTAAATAAGCACTAAAAAAGCCCCTGACAGTATTGTCCAAATGTAAAAGTATACCCTTTTGTAAAATGGAATGAAATGGAGCATATATATTGAAGTAACACAATAATAAAAATAATTAGAAATGTACTGATAGCTAAGCTGCTGTGAGACACAGTGCCCCTAGCTGCGTAGTGTTTAAAAAGCTGCAATCGGTATGCCCGTTGCTAAGCACCGGTTTAACAAGCTGAAGCTGTTTGCAACTAGCTGTGCTTAGCTTAACATGTGTGTCACTAGTCAATTAAGGTTTATCCTAGCGCACACCGTTTGCGCGCCGCTCCCACAAGCTAACTGGCAGTGCGCATGCGTTAGCTCCGCGTAAACGAGCGCAGACCTGCTTTTAAGTGCTTAAAAGTGCTTATGGCATGTTTGATTGACAGGTGCTCAACTCATTTCTGTCAGGAAAATTAAAAATCAGTGGTTAGATTTGAACCCAGGATACCATGCACTAGAGTCAAGGTACTAAACCACTAAGCCATGACAGCAATACCTAGAAATGCAGAAATAGCATATATATGGGATAAAATCCAGAATGGAGCATGATAAAGCATTTCCAGTGAAGTAGATACAATTCCAAAATGGCCAATCAGAGAAATGTGCAGGAAAAGCGGCATATATAAGCCCCATAGGCGGGAATACACACCAGAACCGATTGTAGAACAGACCTGCAGTCAAAATGAGTGGAGTAGGTGAGGGACGTTGCTTTCGAGCACAGCGTTGGGGCATTGAGGAGTCCAGATACATGGTCTGGCTCCTTGTCCATCATCACGAGGCCCAACTCCTGCAGGGCCAGGTCTCATGGGGAGCGTACAGGGCAGAGGCATGGGACCAGTTGGCTCGTGATCTGACCAGTGCTACTGGCATTCCACGCACTGGTGAGCAGGTCCATCACCACCATGCAGACCTGAAGTGGCGTAAGCAAGACCACTTGACCCAATGGATCCAGGAGGCCCGGGATATGCCCAATGCCCCACTACTGAGTAAGTTACATTTTACTCTTGTATGTAAGGATTTCAACTAGCTGATACCATGGAGATGTGTAGTCCAATATTACCTCCTTTGTATTACAGCTGCAGGTGTCCACTCTGTGAACCGTGAGACGCATGACCGTAGGCTGGCGCGGCTGCGCCACCATGCAGGTTAGTAACCCCATCTAGTACTTGTAAATAAATATTATAGTGTAGCATGTATCAGAACACTGCAGTGTATTGATTAAAAGTAATCTAATGTGCAAGCAAGAATTGAAAGTTTGCAGGTATGGCTGCAACAAGTTCATCAGTATGCAAGTGTGACTGGGAAAATAATTTATAGAAATAAATAGCGCTGTAATACAGATGTCCCACCATTAATTAAATGTAGTATAACCTGCAGTAGTCTCCAGAGTACAGCTTCAGAATCTGAGGCAGTCACATGTGTGATTTATCCCCTGTTGAAATGCTGAATCATGACAGAAGTGAGGCTGTTGGAAAGTGTTTGAATCACCACAGGTCTAATATGTGAACAAAGCCTAGAAGTACCAACCTGAACTGTGAAGTTGCAGGATGTGTGAGTGACAGAAAGGGTCATGTATGAATAAATAAAGTAGTAATAACCCCTGAATATATTAGCCCCAGTGTGTTTCCACAGAACTAAATGCATGTGGGAAGTACAAATTAACATCCCAAACTGATCTCAGTGTGTCTGAATCTGGAATGTCTAGGCCAAAATCTGTATATGGTGATAACAGTAAACAATTTGCAGATAGAATGAATGATTATCTGACAGACTAAACAGCCATAATTGTCCCCTGTCCTGTCATCAAAGTGTAGCAGGATGATGTATCTGATCAAATTAAAAATAAGTAGGATAGTGATGTATTTGTAACAGGTGTAGCATGACAGTCAAATAACCTCAACTTAATTGTGTACCTATTACAAATGTATATCAAGGTGTAACTTATGAATGTGTCATCACTTTCTATCTCCACCCAACCCTATAATTCCATATAACACCACCCAATAAATATTGGTATGTGAACATTTCATTAACCATGGACATTTGTCCGTTTCAAAAATATATGCATGTCTGTTCGTGCATGTGCCCTGTTCATACCGGCAAATCTGATGGCCTGTTGCCATTAATCAACCCTGCATGTTGTTTGATTGTGTATTTCCTTTCAAATAATGCATGTGATATTGATATGCCCCTTGTTCAATGGTGTTAATATCTGGGTGTTTGTTTAATGGGAATACCAATGCATGCTGTTACAACTAATCTGAATGGAATAATATGCCACTAACCCAAACTAACATAACTACTCACAAACCTAGAATGCTTGGGAAGGCAGGTCCCAGCGGACCCACCTCTCCCACCTCAGCTGGCGACTGCACCTGGCACTAGTGCCCAGGCAGGACCCTCCTTCGGTGGCCCTGTGCCACCTTCGGGTGGAAGCGCTGCAAGGGATGGGGCCCATCCCCTCTCTGCAAGCGTGGCCGGAGGAGTTCATCCACTCACCCTCCAAGGTGTCCGGTCTGTGGTGCGAAGGGAGATCCAAGACTCCATTCTTGGGCCCCTACGCCAGCTCGAGGCTCGTGTGGCACAGCTAACGGGCCTGCCCATTGCCCCGCCTACACAGCCCCCAGCACAGCCCCGTCCTGGGCTGTGAAGGAACAGTGGCAACTGCCTATGGGTGGGGATATCACTGTTGCCATCTGTGGGCTCATGCGTCTTGGATATCCCAACCTCCGTCCCCGTCAATTGTGTAACCCCCCCACGTGTGTCATACACCACCTCTGTATGCGTCTTGTCTGTCTTGTCTGTTAACCTACCCAACCTACCTCCCCAGCTATACCGACTTCCTTCACCTGACATACCACTCTCACCTGAAAAAAAAAAAAAAAAAGGGCACTCTGTACCCACAAAAAAATTACGCCCCATACATAGCTGTCCATGTCGCACACATGTCCGCTTGACATTGAAACTGTTAATTACAATTGGCTCTACAACAAACATTAATGTTGTCCTGACACCTCTCTCAGGGGTGGAAGGTTTCAAATGTCTCACCAAAATACATGGAAATGCACAGCTGTTGCTGCTAAAGACATGGGCATCTATGGGCCTTACCTACATCCCTCCTGCAAATCCCACACTTGTTTCCCTACTGTCTTACCCTCTTTGTGACCCCTTTTTCACCACTTTCCTGTCACCCCTTTTTCTTTTCTTTCAAAGAAAATAAGCGGGTGTGGCTTGTGTTAGCGGAGCTCACAGTCAGTGCATCGTGAGCTCCAGCAAACAGCGCAGACCTGGTTTTAAGTGCTTAAAAGTGCCTTTATGGCACTTTGATTGACAGGTCCTGTACTCATTTTGAAAGTCTGGAAAGAAAAATAAATTCCTACTGCCAGTCTCGAACCCAGGACCTTGGTAACATTAGTCTGTATGACCTACCACTAAGCCATGACTGCCATACAAGAACATAGTGCTAAAATAAATATAACATGTAATAGTAGAAATCAATATAAAGGCAATATAGGAGGTGTACTACCCAATACATTTCAGGTAGAGTTTTAATGGCCAAATTACTGGATTCCCACACTAGTTCAGTGTTAACAGAAACAGCCTTACTAATTGTTCGCTTGTACATAATAATGTAAGGTAATGTACACATAAGAAGATATGTAAATGTACACATACATATATATAAATATATAGTAATACATATGAAATATAGGCGTAGGTGTCAGTATCCATACACACTCACTACAGGAGACAGTGAAGATAAATGTAGCAGCCAGAATCTGCAACACAGCCTGACTCCTGTGAGACCTACTAACCCCTTAACTGCTGGAAGGTGCCTCCAGCACTTTGATTGATAGACCCTGTACTCAATTTGAAAGCAAAATACAAGCATACTAGTAGGCCCTACCACAAGACTATTGTAACACTAGTCTGTATGACCTACCAGCAAGACATGACTCTCATACAGAAATATAGTGCTAAATAAGTGGAACATGTAATAGTAGGAATGAAGATAAAGGCAATATAGTATGTGTACTACCCTAAGCATGCAGACAGACTTTCACTGTCCCAATTACTGGATTCCCATACTAGTGTGTGTTAACAGAAACAGCCCTGAAAATTGTTAGCTTGTACCCAATATTGTCAGCTAATGTACATATATGACAGTATGTATATGTACACATATGTATATATAGCAATACATAATAAATATAGTTGTGGGTGTCAGTATGCATACACACTCACTACAGGGAACAGGTGGGAGAAATGCAGCAACCTGAATTCACAACACAGCTTGAAGCATGAGAGATGTACTAACCTTCACACTCACAGAACATTTTCCAACAGCATACCAGCATGGTCCACGCCCTTACAATCTGAAAGGGCAACACCTATCTCACATACCTTTTTATAGCACGGTCCTGAAATCACAGTGAGACATGCAATCAGTACACAACTGGCTGTATGCAATTAGCCAATGCTGCCTTACAATTGGTGCAGAGGCCATCACATGGGCCTATGCAGATACCTACAAAAGCATTCAGTACCCACACTCCACACATGCAATACAATCATTGCACAAACCTGAGAAAGAGAGAGAGATAAACAGAAATACGAAAATAAACAGACTGACAGCAGCAAAACCAGCAGCAGCAGCAGCAGAAAACTGCAAGCAGCATCACTGATACAGCAACAGCTGCCACAAACACAGGTAATGCAAAGTAGCAGGTAAATACTGTGTTTACTGTGACACCTCCAAATGCATCATAGTTCACTATCTATAGGTATGTCCAAAAGATAGGTTGTGTGTACATAGTCCTGAAATATATACATATGTAATATTGCTGTACATGTTGCCCATAATTAAAACTTCCATAGCTTAGAACACAAGGCCAGTTGTGCATATGATGCAGTAGTTACCAGGGTCAGTAGAGGTTACTCCTCATTGGTGTGGGACCACTGTGTATGTATGGCACTGTTCAGGTACATATCCCGTAGTATGGCCAGGGATTAATATCAGTCTGCCATGTGGTGCTTTGTCCTCCAGGGGTGAATGTAGCACACATCCAGGGATACCATTTCGTAACAGTCATGCTATGTGTTCTGCAATGATGAGGGTGGCTCTCACCTGGACATGTGAGAGGATAGGGAGGTTACAGTCATCTGGGATAATTAATACCACATGTGTAGGAGAATGGGGGGGGGTACCTGCACCTAAACTGTCTGCAATAATGTTGCCAATATCTGTGCATTTGGTGAATGTGAAGCATCTTAACACTGCTGACCACAGATGCCTTGCCGTCATGTGAATCTGCCCTGTGCTGCAGTAGCCTCCTACTATTGTTATACATTATGCCTGTATCTGTAAGTCCACTGGACAGGATTAATAAGTGGTGTGCAGTTGTTCTGGGTTAGATATGTGTGTGCACAGTACATGCAGTATGTGGGATGTCTGTGGTAAGCATATGCAAAGGGGCCGGCGGTGTGTGTTGTTGCCTCCACTGGCCCAATTTGCTGCATGGATAGCATCACTGTCATAACTAGTGAATAACTGTGTAATTACATGCATACATAGCAAGGTAGTGTACTGTGCTTGTGGTGTTGTTCGGATATGTATATCCAGGCTGAGTAATGTGTGTCCATATCACAGGGTTGGATGGCAACACACATCCAGTATGTAGGGATGAACACCCAGAGTGTGTCAGACGTGTCGTCTGTGCAGACATATCTGGCCATTACCTGTGCATCCCCCACAACACACACACATGCAACATATGGCAGAAGTACTATAGCAGTACACACATGTTCATAGGCTCATACTAGGCTATTTGCCCTAGGGCATTGGTAAGCCTAGTAGAATGTGTTTGTCAACCGCCACCCAATTACAAGTTATGCTGCTATGCCCTTGTCCAACGTTAGTATACTGTGCCTCTGTCTAACAGTGACATAGAAGTGATACCTGGGGTACAACTATGATCTCCATCCACTCATCCAGATTCCTATGGAAGAGAGTCAATGAGGGACTCTGCCTAACCTGTAGTGTGAGCTCATTACAGAGTGAAGGGAGCCTCTTGGTTAGGAATATGCCCCTCCAGCATGTCCATGTATGTCAGTGCTGAGGTCCAGGTCTCCTGAGCATGTGGCTGTATGGGACTCTGATTACCTGAGGTGCAGCATGTTCATTACCGCTGGGTAGGACATGGCTGTATATGGCACGCACAGATTGCCTCTGAACAGGCAGTATGCCACTGAGTCCAGCTGGATCTCCTTTACCTGGGCAGCATATGACATCTGTTTGAGCCATTGCATCCTCTTGATGAGGTACTGTTGTCCTGTACCAGTTGCTGTAGGTGTCTGATTAGGTACATCCCAAAAGGTGCATTGTACGCAATTATAGGCCTGATGATGGATGAGTAAAGAGGCACAATGACCTCCCCTGCCATACATGTGAATCCCTCATGATTAGCTGGGCTATATAACATGTCTTTCAATCCACGTTGGCCATGTGGTTGACAAATGACAGACCGCTGCCATGTTTCTTCCCCAGGTCCCCAACTACGTCTTCTGTACTCAATGGCCTAACACCTATGTTGTACTTTGCCACCAATGTGGAGGTGGGAATCTGCATTGAATACTGATACTCCCCTCCCTTGTTCAAGTGTTGGGGCCGACAAGAATGGTAACAGCTATAACTTGGTAGTACTGGTGTGCTCCTGTGAAACCTGAAACAGGTTTATGTTACTGCACAGATATCGATGTCCAGAATGCTAAGTAGGGTTTTGAGTGCGTGCATCCTGAGGTCTAGACTTCCGGTGTTGAGTAGCATCACTCTTACTTCCTCATCCTTTGTGATACAAATGGATGTGGGTTTGCCTTATGAGCCTTGCCCAATACAGGCACTATGGGTGTATCAAGAGGCTCCGCCAAATTCCAATAGGACAGGGGTGACAAGTGCAAGCTGTCCCTAGTAAAGCATACCACCCCAAGATGGCAGGCATTGGCACACCTGTGAATGACACCAGTATGTCAGTCAACTGATGGAAGGAATCATCGTGCCTTGATATTGTGGCATTGTACTTGGTGAGGGTAGGGTGCTACTCAAGGTCAGGGTCAAACTGTCTTGGGCTACGTGCTCAGAGAGCTCTGTACTGTCTCATGTCATGTAGTCCAGGGAGGTATGTGTCAGGTCATTCACACCAGCATGGACATTGACTGAGTCATACCTGTACTTGCCTTGGGATTACCTGAGTGTTTGTGTTATGTGGCAGGTCATAGTGCCCGACAGGCTGCACACCATTACCCTCACCTCGTTAAGCCTGGTGAACGTGATGTTAGTGTGCCTGATGATAGAGGCACCTAGTACAGGTGTATGAGGTGTGTTGTTTACTGTTAATGGCTGTGAGTGTTCAGCACATTGGCTTTGTGTGATATGTGTTGCACGTGTTCGTTTCTGTGGTAGTGGTTGCCTGACTGTCTGCTTAGGAGGTCTCTGCTGTGTAGGCAGACCCGTAGTCTGAGCCTACAAGTATGTTCATGTGTGATCATGTGTTAGTTCTGCTGTCGTGGTAGGTCTATGTGAGACTGGAAGTGTAGTGAGTGTGGTTTCCCTCGCCACCTGACTGGTTATGGTGGTATTGAGTAGACAGAGCCTAGCCTCCAGTTTGGTATATGGTTGCATCACTCACATGACTTTGAATTTGTTGTTAGGAGGAGGAGGTTGTCTGTGTACATGCAGCTGTTCTAACATTGTCTCTGGAGTACCACACTCACCAGCTGGACTGGGGAGGGAACTGACAACTGACCTCTGGACATGCTAGAATACTATTGTGAATTCCGTAATAATTGAAAACAAGGTCCAGTGGGGAGTGAGGGTGTACTGATATTACCTACAACTGCTGACTGATATAAAAGCGTTAGTGAGCAAGTGCCAGGTAACCTAAGTGCAATATGTCGCAATTAAGTAAATGCAACAATAACAAGCAGTCACTTGCTGTCATGTGTAACATGGAAGTACGTACAGTAAGCAATGCAGATATCAGTAGTGAGTCACAGACGTGTTGAGAAGCTGTGTATTATGTGGAAGTAGCATACCAGTGAAATAACAAGCTAACAAATAACAAGCATATAAACAAAGGTAGATCCAGGAGGCCTGGATGTAGTGTTTGCTACAGCAAACAAAGTGTAGCAATGTCAGTAAGATACAGCTCAGATATGCAGGCACTATAAACCTGAAACCAGATGTCCCCAGCTATGAATGGCAGAGTACAGCCTATTGTCACACACGAGTGCAGACCACAAACCTTGTTAATGTTAAATAACTGGCCTGAAGGCCAACTGCCTATACCAGAACTAATACACTTGTACAGTGGGCCCTCAATCAGCAGTTCCCAACTTCAATGGATGAAAGATATGTGTCCTGCCACCACAGTGCTTGCCACAAACCTCCCTAATGTAAAACAACTGGTCTGAAGGCCAAGTGCCTAGTCCAAATGACTTAGAATGATAGCTACACTGTAATCAAGTTACAACCAAGCAGTAATAAGTACAATGTAATACTCCCTGTATAGAATGTGTACCATGTATTGCTGAGATACTATGCTGATAACCTGTTTGTGTACCTTTCCAGATCAACATGGCTCCAAAAAGGAACCCAGCATATTCTGCTGCAGAGGATGACGTGATTCACCAGAGCCTGGTGCGTGACTATGCCATCCTGTTCTCACGCACCACCCAGAATCAGCAGGAGAGGTCTGCACTGTGGCAAAACCTAGTTAGCAGGATAAATGATGTTGGCATGCATGATAGGACATATGAGCAGGTGAGACATCACTGCAGTGATTTGATTAGAAATGTCCGCCAGCGTGCTGCAGATATCCGCAGGCAACAGGTTGCCACAGGTGGGGGGGGTGGCCACACATTCCCCCCCTCACCAGACAGGAGGGGCTACTGCTAAGTGTTGTGGATCCAGCCCCAGAACAACAACAGCAACAGTCATGCATCATGATGGAGGTTGGATCCACACAGCAGCAAGACACCGAGCGTGCAGGTAAGATGCCATATTTATTTATTGTTATTACTTTTACATTTGTTGACCAAGATAGTCTAGCTGGATATATGTCCACTTTCAGAAGAGGCCTGGGGAGAAAAGCTCCACACATAACATAATAAAGGCAGACAGACAAGTTGTTAATACAGACAGCCAACATAATAGAAATATACACCAGCCTGTTAATTAAATCAACATACATTTAAGGAACTCAAACAGTTTAGAGTCATACACAATGTACTGTCAGTTTCAAAGCAATTCTACCTAAAGCATAACGGTTATGCAATAAGGCAAAAGCCATATAGATAATACTTTGGGCTCAGAAGGGTAGAGAAGTAGAAGGAGTATGAAAGATAAAATAATAGGGAAGAGGCAGGAGTCAAGAAGGGAAGTGAGGAAAAGAAGGAAGACCGTCAAGAAGAGGTGGGAGGGATGGAGAAGTAGGTCAGAGCATAGAAGGACATCAAGGTGAAACAGGGTAGAAGCTAGTTTCTATGCACAATGAGGGGTTAAAGGTAAAGAGAGGGTGGGGAGAGGGACGTTAGCCTGGAGTCCAACAAGAACAAACCAGTGGTTTTGGAAGTACAGTTTGAGTTGTCGTTTGAAGAGAGGCAAGGGTGAGATTAGAGTTAACTCCTGGTATGTACATATGACTGTTCTGTACACTGTTACTTCATGCACGCATAAGGTGTGCATGTGGTATGTATATGTCATCATGATATGTAATTGTGCATGTGTGATACAGACATTATGAGCAGCTGATGTGTATAAGGGAACTAGTGTACTACTGTACTGTATCATGTGCAAAACAAATGGCACACTTGTGCCCACTGACATTACTCTCTTCACACTTCCAGGTCCCTCCCATCTAGCAACGAGGCAGGCCATACATGCTGGTGAGTGTTTTTAACATTACCTGAAAAACAATTTATAATACTAGTAAGAGTAGTGTAACTCTGTAGTAGACATGCTGGTGAGTGTGTTAAAAATACCTGTAATAGCCAGTTGTACTAAATTAAGAGTAGTGTAACACAGTACTGATGTGTGTGTTTACTGTGGGGTGTGCATGTGTGCGAGTGTGCCTGTGCCCATGTGTGCATGTGTGTTAGTGTCCATGAGTGCATGTGTCCATTTCTGAATGTGTGCATTAGTACTGAAGTGCATCTCTGTCAAATATGTATTGAGACTGTAATCTGTGTTCCCTGTTTTCCTCCCATAGGTTCTGGTGCTGCTCTGGTGACCTGCAGCAGGGAACCTGAATCTTGTGCCCCAGGTACTGATGATGATGATGAAATGTCTGTAATGGTGCAGGAAGGTGTGTCTGCGTCCATTGGTCAGCCAATTGACAGTACACAGCTGTCAACCCCGTCAATGCGCACAGTCATCCTGCTGTTACATCCTTTGTCACCATTGTCCCTAGGTGATGGACAGTCTGCAGTGGGCATAGATCAGGGTAATGTGGTACCTGTGGTACATGCATCCCCACAAGGCAGCCATGAGCAGGGTCCTCCAATGGTACCACGCAGACAGTCACCCATGGGTTCTCGTGGGGGCATCCGTGGCCGTACTGCCTCTGGCCGACGTGCCCAAGGAGGTATGTCAACCTCCACTATGTTTCGAACTGTCATGCAGGCACAGGCACGTATGGAAAGGTACACCAGACAGGGTCTGAGGGAGCTGAGAGCATGTCGCACAGCCATGACAGACGGCATGCGTGGCGTTGCGAATGCTATCCGTAACTTCACAGATGTCGTTGACAGACGTTGTGGGGGCATAGAACAGCTGCTCCACAACCAGGTGTCCATGGGCCAGGGCTATGGTGTGCGTTTGCGACATCGACGTGGCCGTATGCCAGCAACAGCACCAGCTGGCAGTGGCCGCGGACGACAACAGGCCCACTCACGCACCTCAAGTGCCAGCACCAGCCCCAGCAATGCTGGGTCTGTGCTGTCATCAGGACGCCCCAGGAGACCATGTGCACATGGCTCTGGACAGTCCCAACAGGGAACTGTGTCCCATCAACACACCCCTGCTTCTGACGACAGTACCCAGTCTGGGTTAGTACCGGATACGGCCCGTAGCACCCCTGCCAGGCACAGGTACCGTGTCCGTGCCCACAGACACTGATCTGGATGACCTGATAGGTGCAGTCTGTGGCTGTCCACAAAACCCTGTACAAGGCAGCCATTATGTGGGACTGTGTGCGTGCTTACACACATGCAGAAACCTAACACCTAGGGCAAACACATACACACACACTGCACCAACACTGGTCCACCCTGTACTGCTGCCCCTCACAAACACACATACACACACATGTCAATTGGTGTCACCAGTGGCTGGCTTGGGCATACCTAACCCACACCCTGTGCATATGATGACACTGTGCCACCTCCTGCATACTACAACATTGGTGCAGGAAAAGGTAAACACGTTGCTGATGCACAGGGTGACTACATAGATGTGTATAAGTAGTAACATATTTGTAACTGTTCACTGTTCCAGTATAATTGTGTGTATATCCCAGCAGTCCTGCTGCAGTTACTGTATGAATGTCCTCAATTGTTATCTGCACCCATACTACTTACCAAAGTGTACCAGCTGCACACAATCACATGCTAACATTGACCATGGGAATGCGCATCATGTGCTGTTATGTAGAATCAGCTATATGTATCTGTTCTGTCACACATGCATTTATACACACCCTGCTACCCACACACATGCACACGCTCACCTGCCATTCCCATTATTTATTACCCTACATGAGTAGCTGTCGATACATGACAGGTACACATTTGAGAAGTGCACTATGTTGTTTACTACTGACTTCCTCTTCTCTACCTGTACTCACAGGGTGCAGGCAACCTCATCAGTTCAAAGATGTAATGTGCATCAGGTACTGTGGTACCCTGATTGCCACATCAAACATGTTTCCCATACAGAAATGCACACACAGACACATCCCACATCCACACACTTGCCACATTCAGGCTTCAAAACACTATCTAGGTATATTCTGGTACACGTGCGTGTTACAGTAGCATGTAACACTATACTGAGTACTGGCAGTTGTCTGTTGTCATGTTGTTTGTATAGAATAAAAGAATTGTTTGATTATCCTACTTCGTTTTGTGGACATTACTTGAAGAAGTGTTACCTTACATGTGTTATTGGTACCACCACCTTCTCTTTTGTAGTATTGTTTGTATAGGGTGCTGTCAACATCACTGCTTGTTAAGGGTGATGAGCACCCTCCAGTGCATAGCCCCATGTGGCAAAAGCCACATCCCACCCCCATCATTGTGCACACACACTAACCCCACCCACAGTAAAACACATACTTTCCATTTGCAAGATTCAAACCCATACCTAACTGTGTTATGACAGTAGAAACAGACACATTAGCAGTGTGTGCTATCTGCAGTAGTTGGAGAAATCCTTTCTAATGCTGTACTTAGAGGGTGCTGACATCATCTGTGTGTAGGAGGAGGGATGTGCACCCTGTAGTGTGTTCTCCCAGTTGGCAAAAGGCACTTATCCCACCCAGCATAGTGCACACACATAAACCCCACTCATACTAACACACATACATTCCCTTTGCAGGATTCAAACCCCTACCTAACTATGTTATGACACTGGAGAAAGACGCATTAGCAGAGCTCGCTATACGAATTACTGGAGGACTTTAATACAGGTGATATAGTTATAGAGTCCTGACATCATCAGTGTTTCAAAGGGGATCTGCATCCTGTACTGTACTGTCACAGTTGCTAATAGGGCATTTCCACACACACATCGATGTGTTGAGGTTTGCATATGTGGGGGATCCAGTACTCCAGTGTGATTAGTATATGGTTTGACTGCAACAATGAGGGATATACTCCCAGTGGTGAGCATTTTGTACTCATGTTTGTGATGATCAGGTCTAGTATATCTGCCCCTCTTGTGGGAAGGTTGGTTACCTGTTCCATAGCTAAAGAATGTCTGATCTATGGGAACCCTAGAGCTTGGGTATTGTGGCTTGTGTAATGTTCACAGTCTATGTTTGGGTAGCTGATGTCACCCAGTATGATGGTGTTTGCAGAGAAATCTATACTCTCCTGTGTCAGCATGAAGGCTGTGTGGGAGTCCTGAGTTTGAGAGGGTGCTGTAAGAGCTCCTCTGTGTCTCTTTCCATGTGGTCCAGGGAGGTACATCTCAGGTTGTTTGCACCAGCATGGACAATGACTGCCTTATAGTTGTACTTGCTGTGGAGTGACCTGTGTGCCTGTGTTATGTGGCACATTCTATCACCCGACAGGTAGCTAAATGTGACCCTCACCTTGCTCTGTCTGGAGGGCGGCACGTCTGTCAACAGCTCATGTCAAGCAAGTTCACACCCCTCATAAATGATGTGGAAACCTTCAAAGGCCCCAGGCCTGTTGAAAATATGGACCAGACTGCAGATACCTGTATAAAGGCATTCTATGGACACATTCAGGAATGCATGGATCATGACACCACATATGAAAGCATGACCCAATTCTCCAAAGGCAGATGTCCTGGGTGCCGGACACCAGCCATACACACACTATACAATAGAAGGATGACGCCACTACATGATACAGCAACCTCCCAAAATGTGAAGGCACCACTGATGAGTACTGGAAGACAACTACAGGCACCCATACGATTGTCTAAGGCCATCTTTGAGAGAAGATTCCACAAGCCACTGAGGATAATCACAAGGCTGTCTGTAGTTATGTTAGGAACCTGGGTGGTACTACCCAGATATGCTCAGAGGTAATCCAAGATGTCACACAAAATACAACACACACAGACATTGCCATCATCCTAGTGGACAGGTTCACTGCTGCCTTCTCCCCCCACCACACCGAAAGGGCAAATATGTCTTGCGGCAGAGTGCTGCCCCCCCTGACATCACAGATGCTCAGGTAAGAGATGCCCTTCCCAAAGCAATAAACACTGCATCAATGGGACCCGACAGTGTCCCATGCTGTGTCCTACATGAACCACAAGAAGAGCTACACCCAGACATAACACCACTGTTCAATCCCAGACTTACTACGCGATATGTGGCCAGAGAGTGGCGTACAGCAACAGTGGTCCCTCTACATTCAGGTGGTGCCTTCACGGATCCTGGACACTATTCGCCCCATATGTCTGACTAGCTTTGTCTGCAAAGCTATGGCAAGGATCATCATGAACCTCACATATCTAGATATTGTGTACCTACAGACATGTCACCATACACAGTCTGGCTTTGTTAATGGCAGATCCTGCCTCTCAAACCTGTTTGATTTCTTTGGAACAGTCACCAAGGCCACTGTCAAGGGGAAGGAGGTCTACACAGCCTACCTGGACCTTGCATAAGCCTTTGATACCATACCCCACTTGTGCATTCTAGGAAGCTCACCAGTGTACATATTAACCCCTATGTCACTATGGTTATTGCACAGTGGCTCAAGGGCAGAACACACATGGCTAGACTTGCTGGAGCCATGTCAGCCTCCAACCTGGTACAAGTGGTGTCCCACAAGGCTCAGCCCTGGGAGCTGCCATGTTCATTATATATTTATCATAGGTACAGGCCAACATGGAAGTACTGTGGCTGAGCAAGTCGCAGGTGACTGCAAACCGGACGCCATAATCAACTCTCCAGCTAACACACGCATCCTCCAAAAGGGCCTCTTGCAAACACACGACTTGTGCCACAGCCATGGCCTCAAGGTGAATGACAGAAAGCGTATAGTCATCCCCTTTGTCAAACACAAAGTGACCACAAAGTACCACATATGTGTTAATCCATTAAGTGCAGACGAAGGAATTATGGACCTTGGGGTACACAGTTTGATAGTATTCTACCATTTGACAACAACATGGACAAAGTGGTTATGTAAGCATGTTATATGGGCCACATCATCATGATGGGATCCACATGTAGATCAGGGGAGGACATTGTGCCCCTTTACTCATCCCTCATCATGCCCATAATTGACTATGATGAACCTGTCGGCATGCACCTTACCAGACACCTGCAGCAACTGCAGATACCACATACTTACCTTGACAGGAGGATCAAAGGGCTCAAACAAATGCCACATACTGACTGGTTAAAGAAACAGCAGCTCTACTCAGTGGCATACTGCCTCTCCATAGGCAATCTGTGCCTGACATATAAAGCCATGTCAAACCCTCACTTAATGGCCATGCTGCACCTAAGAATATCCAGATCCCATCAGGATACACGCTGGAAAGACTTGAACCTCAGGAGTGATATACATAGGACATGCTGGAGGGGCACATTCACAACTCAGAGGCTCCCTTCATTCCTGAATATTATCCCAATAGAGGTTAGGCAGAGTGACTCAGTGACTATCTTCAAGAGTGATATTAATGACTGGATGTGACATTGTAGGGTTACCCTGGGTATCACATATGTGTCACTGAGACAGAGGCACAGTATACTAACCTTGGAAAAGGGCATAGCAAGACAGATTTACAATGCATGTTGAAAGCCACACACATTCTGGCTAGGTGGATACATGCCCTGGGCAGACATCCCTGTATGAACCTATGGACCTATGTATCCTGTTCAACATTGGCTCTATGTGCTGTTAATCACCAATGCAATCTCAATACTATGGTAGCATGTGCAAAGGTCAGTTGTCAGTCACCTCTATGGTACAGTTGTGGGATATGTGTGTCATGTAGTAATGTCACAGCTGCCACATGTACACAGTCAACCCTATCCCCTACCCATGGATGTACGACACATGTATGAGATGGAAACACATGGCCAAACTGTGGACTAAGCACTCTGAACCCAGTACTGGCATAACCTGTCTGGTGGCATGAAATACTACAGTGACAGCAATACCAATCTGATGTGGACCTACATGGACAGCAATACAAGCATGGAAACACACTGGGTCAGTTGTGGAGCCTAAGGATAGCATCCAGCATGACTGGCAGACATCTCTGCAGCTGGCACACAGGCATACATTAGGCCTGCACACAGCACACATAGCACACAAATCCTGTGTGTCAAACAAGCACAGTCTGTACAGCTATACAACACTACTGCCGCAGTTGTGTTAGGTACTGTTATTGTCCAGTACAGTGAGAACATGCTCACCAGGCTGGACAATGTGTAGGTCACAGTGATATGCTCATGGGGCACTGTGGTCCACCACATAACACAAACATACAGGTCAGTCAGATGCATGGACACATATGACTCAGTCATTGTCCATGCCACCACAGCTGATGTGGGATGTCCCTCACTGGGATACAAGATAGGGAACATGGAAGGGATCACTGAGCAAGTGACACAGGCTGGTAGACCCCTGACCTTGGTTGGCATCAGACCCTCACCAGGGATTCTGACATATTACTGAATGCTAATGAATTAGTGTAGCTACAACACCCTAGCTGAACGGTTCTTAGCATGCAGTCACTGCATTGCTATGGAATAACGTCTTACCACTCCCACAACAGGTGGAAACATGCAGCACCTGTACATCAACAACATGTAGACTATATGCCCCAGACCAGGTGTGTATCCCTCACTACTAGGCTGATAGCATCTACATCTCACACTGTATATACACATCCCACGTGCAGCACCTGCACAGAAGACCACAGTCATAATGTTACCCTGTGCAAATACCATGTATTCACATGTGGCAGGCATCACACATGGTAACTATTGAAGGTCACAGGTACATATGTGTATTTGGCACACACATACATCATGTGTGCATTGCCATAACTGGTTTAATCAATGTCATGCATTATTGTGAGGGACAACCCGCACACATGGGCATTCTGTGTGGGCAAAACACACGTGGCATGTCTGTAATCAAAAGCCATACATTATTGTGATATCGTTTAGAAAGGGGTATGTGCATCCTGTAGTGTGTTTTCCCAGTTGCCAAAAGGGATATTTCAGTCATACATACTTACCCCCCCTTCACACACACTTGCCACTTGCTGGATTCAAACCCCTACCTAACTATGTTATGACACTAGAGATGGACACATTAGCACAGCGCGCTATTCGCATTATTGGGAGATTTCCTTTACCCTGATATACTTATAGGGTGCTGACATCATCAGAGTTTAGAAAGTGGAATGAGCATCCTGTGGTGTGTTTTTCCAGTTGCCAAAAGGGATGTTCTTTTCATACACACTTAGCCCCCTTCACACACACTTGCCACTTGCTGGATTTAAACCCCTACCTGACTATGTTATGACACCAGAGACAGACGCATTAGCACAGCACGCTATTCGCATTACTGGGAGATTTCCTTTCCCATGATATACTTATAGGGTGTTGACATCAGAGTTTAGAAAGTGGAATGAGCATCCTGTGGTGTGTTTTCCCAGTTGCCAAAAGGGATGTTCTTTTCATACACACTTACACTCACACTTACCCCCCTTCACACACACTTGCCACTTGCTGGATTCAAACCCCTACCTAACTATGTTATGACACTAGAGATGGACGCATTAGCAGAGCGCGCTATTCGGATTACTGAGAGATTCCTTTACTCCTGATATACTTATAGGGTGCTTACATGATCAGTGTCTAGAAAGGGGAATGAGCATCCTCTGGTGTGTTTTCACAGTTGCTAGGAGTAACATTTGGACCAAGTGTGTGAGCATGCCCAGTTCAGCCTTCCCATGGCATGTTGTATGAAAGATGTCTCATTTATCTAAGTGTGTGAGCATGCCCAGTGTGGGCTTTCCATATGTTGAACTCTGCAGCCCATCACATTTGTGGATGAGTGTGACCTTCAACAAATACCTCCAGTTTATGGTTGTGTGTTCTGTGCCATGTTGTGTAGTTACTGTCCAAATGCGTTTTGTGTGAACACAACAGGGAGTATACTGTGCCTGCAGGTTTTGCATGGGATACTTTGCACACAATTGTCAACATCCGTTCATACTAACCTAACACTGTAGTACTGTATAGTGTAGTGGTTCAGTACTTTCACTATGGTGGTCAGTATCCTGGGCTTTAGTCCTATCACTGCTTTACATTTCCATAGTGTACACAACAGCCTGGTTAGGGTCCAGTTGCGCACATCTGCACAAAGGCGGTGCCTCTACAGACCATGGTAATTACTGCCCCATAAGCTTAACAAGTCTAGTCTGCAAAGCTATGGAGAGGATCATAATTGAGCTCATAAACAAAGATATAGGGGGCATGCAGACATTGTACCCATCCCATTTTGGCTTGGTCAAGGGCAGATCATGCCTTTTGTACTGGGTTGACATCTTCAAAACGGTCAATTAGGCCATTGTTGGGGAAAGGCAGTCCATACAGCCTACCTTGGCCTTGCAAACACTTTCAACACAATACCCCACTCAGGTATTGTGGAAAACCCTAACAACTGAAATGTAAACCCATATGTCACAAGATGGGTTGCAAACTGGCTTAAGGACGGGACCCACAGGGTTAGAGTTGCTGGCACTATGTTAGACTCCAGGCTGGTCACAGGTGGTGTCACACAGGGCTCAGTCCTTGGCCCCCTATTGTTTGTCATGTACTTCCCAGAAGTACAGGACAACATGGGAGGACTTTGGCTGACAATGTTTGCAGATGACTGCACACTGGGCACCATAGTGGACAGTGCATCAGACACAGATATCCTTCAGAAGGTACTCACGGTAACTGATAGCTGGTGCCAGAGCCATGGCCTGAAGTCACAGTGCACAACATGTGTAGACATACCCTTCAGGTAAGGCAAGGTAACCCCAAGCTACCATATAGGTGGCAATCCTCTAAGCACAGAGGAGGTTATCATGGACCTGGGGACCCAGGTTGACAGTTGCCGTTCTTCTGACACTCACGTTGCTAAAGTGGCTAGAGAGACCTTCTACATAGCCCACCTGATCAGGATGGGATTCACATCCAGATCTAGTGGGTCATTGTTCCCCTGTACTCTTCACTTATCAGACCAGTGATCGAGTAGAATGCCCTATTCTGGATGCATCTCACCCAACATCTGCAGCAATTGAAGACACCCTGAATGTCCCCCACCTAAAGGATCAAGGAACCCCAACAGCTGTCATATGCTGCCAGAATGAAGACACTCCCACTCTATTCACTCACATACCGTCTGCTTAGAGGTGACATGTGCCTGACATGCAAGGCCATGTCCAAACAGGGATTAATGGACATGCTCCACCTCAGAATCGGCAGATCCACCTGAACCACTAGTGCAAGTGACTTACACCTTAGCAGGGATGTACGTTGGACATGTTGGAGCGATGGAGTTATCACCCGGAGACTCCCTATGCTGTGGAATACAATCCCAGTCCATGTGAGGCAGAGCACCTTGCTGGCTGTGTTCAAGAGGTATCTTGACCTGTGGATGGAAGGTCATACGTTTAACCCGGGGATTGTCACTGTGTCACTGCTGGAGAGAGGCATGACAAAATAATGGGTACAGTACTGTTTCCATGTAAGGGGTGGTGTACGCCAACAAACTCTGTGCTAGGCTTATACCTGCCTTAGGGAAGATAGCCTAGTATAAACCTATGTACCTATGAACCTATCTGACCATGTTGCATTATGTTCAGATGTGAACTACTTACAACAGCCTCATCCAACATCAGTAGTGTATTCCACAACATAGGTGTACATTGGCAAACACTACCGATGTGCCCTAGGCCATTTCGAATGCTAGTCGGAGAGTGTGTTTGTCCGTCAACACATTGCAAGTGTAGTTTGCCATGACATATGTCTTGTTTAGTATACTGTGCGTCTGTCTACCTGTGACATAACATTGATACCCAGGGTAAACCTCCCATCTCCCATCCACTCATTAGGATTCCTGTTGAGGGGAATCAACGAGTGTCTCTATGGACAACCTGTACTGGTAGTTTACTCATGCGTGGGGGTGGCTTCTGTGTTATGGATAATGCAGTACAGCCTGTCCTATGTATGTCAGTGCTGGGGTTCAGGTCCCTCATGTGCATAGCTCCCTGCCATTCAGATTGTACAAGGTGCAGCATGTACATTGATTCCAGCTTGGACATGGCTTTCTACATCAGGCACAGCTTGCATCTGGGTGGACAGCATGGCAGTGTGTGGAGCTGCACTCTGTTTAATCAGGCGACACATTACATGTGTTCCAGCTCTTTTATACTCCTGGTGAGGTACTGTTGTAGACTTTACAGGTGCTGGATGTGTCTGCATGGGGTACACCCCACAGGGGCTGTTGTGGTCATTTCTAATGCTGATGAAAGATAACTGCAGAACCACGATGACCTCCCCTTAGCTAGATGTCAGAAAGCATGGACCATGCAATCACAAATAAAAACAGGAACCTCTCCACAAAGGGAAAGTGGCCTGTCTGGTGGACCCCAGCCATAAACAAACTGTATGACAGATGAGGGTTACTAATGCAAGACAGAGCTACATCTCCAAAAGGGAAGACAGCTGTGATCAGCACTAGTAGAAAGCTACATTATCTCAAAGACATGCAAGGTCAACTTGGGGACATAAATCACCAAAGACAATGAAGGTAACCACACTGCTTTCTTCAGTTATGTCAGACACCTGGTTGGGAACCCTCAGATATGCTCAGAGTTGGTACACAACAACATATATTCCAGTGACCTGACAGATATTGGCAACATTCCGGCGGACAGCTTCAGTGCGATTTACCCCCTCCCTCACCCCCACAATATGATAGTTATCACTGCTGTATGTAACCTCACTGTCATCTTGGATGTCCATGTGAGAGCCGCACTCAGCAAAGACAAGTACACAGCATCAATGGGACCTGCTGGTATCCCCGGTTGCATGCTATGTGAACTCCAGAAGGAGCTGGACCCGTATATACAACTGCTATTTAACCTTAGTCTTGCTACAGGATATGTACCTGAACACTGGCGAACGGCAACAGTGGTCCCACTCCACAAAGGAGATGCCTCCACAGACCATGGCAACTACCACCACACAAGCTTAACCAGCCTTGTCTGCAAAGCTATGGGAAGAGTCATTATGGAGCTCTTACACTGACACATTGCTGACCTACGGACCCTTGTTCCCACCCAGTTCAGCATTGTACAGGGCAGATCCTGCCTTTTGCACCTAGTTGACTACTATGAAACTGTCAGTAGGGCCATCGATGAGGGCTACGCAGTCCACACAGCCTACCTGCACTTGGCTAAGGCCTGTGACACAATACCCCACTCAGGCATCATAGCCAAGCTCAACAGCGGACATATAACAGCATATGTCACAGGATAGGTTGCAAAATGGCTAAGAAACAGAACCCATAAAGTCAACATTGCAGGTGCCTTGTCAGATTCGAAGCCAGTCACAGGTGGTGTCCCACAAGGATGTGTCCTGGGACCCCTCTTAATTGGTATTTACTTTTCAGATGTGAAAGCAAACATAGGGGGGTTGTGGCTGACAAAGTTTGCAGATGACTGTAACCTAGGCACCATAGTGAATACATTAGCCAGCACACACATCCTACAGAATGCCGTCACAAAGGTGGATAGCTGGTGCCAGACGCATGGCCTGAAACTGAATGCAACTGATGTGTATTTATCCCCTTTGGGAGGAACAAAGTACCCACAGATCAATACATAGACAGCAACCCACTGAGCACAGAAAAATAAATCAGACACCTGGGGACACATGTAGATAGTGACATCTCTTTTGACACCCCTGTTGCCAAAGTGGTTAGGAAGACTTTCTATCTTGGCCACCTTATCATGGAGGGTTTTCCATCCAGATCATAGGAGGTCATTGTTCCGCTATCCTTCTCCCTTATCAGGCCCATGATTGAATACAAAGCCCCATATGGTATGTACCTCACCCAGCACTTGCAACAGCTGGAGAGACCCCAAAAGTACGTACCATGAAGATCAGGGTTCTTCAACACATGTCATATGCTTCCAGAATAGAGGACATCCAGCTTTATTCAGTGTCATACCGCATACTTTCAGGTGACCTATGCCTGACATACAAGACCATGTCCAATCAGGATTTGGTGGACATGCTCCACTGCAAGCAATCCAAATCCACCAGAGCCATGAGAGCTGAGGATTTGAACCTCAGCACATACATGTATAGGACATGCTGGAGGGACAGAGTTATAACTCAGAGGCATCTCACACTCTAGCAGAGTATCCCAGTTCATGTTTGACAAGAGTCCCTCACTGACTCTCTTCAGGAGACATCTGGACAACTGCATATGAGACAGAGGCACAGACTAGACAGAGGCACAGTCATGTTACTCAATTACGTCAGGGGGTCATAATGTGTCACTACTAAGTCAGAGGCACAATATTCGGAATCTATTCTGTAACTTATTACCACTATAAGGGGTGGCAATAGCCACATCACTATGGCTAGGCTTATACATGCACTAGGGCAGATAGCCTAGTAGTAAACTATGACACTATGAAACACTGGTGTATGTGTAGGTATTGTCAGTCAAGCACTATGATGTGGTTTGGGGGGCTTGATATCTCCCTGTATTCCAACATTGTTTTGTCTATTCCTTCTAGCATGTCTAGGGACCAGTTGCTAGTGTCCTCTCCTGCTCAGCTGGTGAACCTGGGAATATTGAGGCACTGTTACACTTGCCTCATGTACACTGACAACCCTCTCCTTCTCCCATAAAACACACATACATGTGAGAGATGCAACTATATAGCCAAAGTGGAGGCTGAGCTCTCTCAACATAGGACCAGCAAGATCAGAGAGAAGGTGAAGGTAACCACACACACCACAAACCCAGTCTCACATGGCACTATCACAACTTATAATCATACACATAGACACACAAAGACATACTCGGAGGCTCTGATCAGAAGTCTACCAAAACAGGAGTGGCCACCACAGCAAACACTCACACAACTGCCTCCACAGGGCACAGCACATGCAACACATTGACCACAGAGTCGGTGTGCCAAACAGTCACAGCCCTTAAGGCCAAACACAATGCCAGACACACTTGTCATAGGTGACTCCATAGTCAGACACACTGACGTCCCGCTCACCAGATTGAGTATGGAGGAGGTCACAGTAAGCTGCCTATCAGGCACTGGAATCCACCACATAATGCAAGCACTCAGGTCACTCCACTGCAAGTACAAGTCTGACCCAGTCATTATCCATGCTGGTGTGAACGACCTGAGATGTACCTCCCTGGACTATATGGAAAGAGACATAGAGGATCCCTCTGATTATGTAGGCCAGGCAGGTATGACCCTGACCTTGAGCAGTATCCTACCTTCACCAAGTATCATGCCACATAAACAGAGACAAGATGATCAGCTGTAATAATTTGCTTAAACTATGGTGTCATTCAAAGGGGGTCCAATGTCTGTCTGCCTGGGATGACATGCTGGACAGGCCACGCTGATTTGCAAGGGACGACTTGCACCTGTCACCCCTGGGCTTCCGGATTTCAGCTGATGCTCTTGCCACCCCCATTGTGCCTTTTTTATGCAAGATTCAGATTCTACACCTACCACCCTAGAACACAGTAAAGGAAAGACACTAAGGGTAATGCTGCTCAATGCCAGAGGTCTCAACCTCAAGCTGCACACACTCGATGCCCTTCTCAGTATGTAGCACATTGATGTCTGTGCTGTGCCTGACACCTGGTTCACAGCTTCCGACAGCACCCCAGCACTATCGGGTGTTACCTCATGTCATGCGTTCTGGCACCAGAATCCGGACAACACCAAGAAAGGAGGGTGGGTGTCCATATTCATCAAGGACACCCTCACCTCAAGGTTGGTGGCAACACACGATGCATCGGAGACCATCCAGGTGCCAGTAACCATAGGCAAGACTGCTCTGCAGTTTGTAGCATGTTACATGCCACCCTCTCAAACTCAGATACCTCACACAGCTGTCCTGCAAACACTGAAGGGGATAAATGTATCTCCAAACACCATCCTACTGGGTAATTCCAACTATCCAAATATAGACTGGGATCACTAATCAAGCCACAACAGTCTAACACAAAGGTTCCAAGAGTTCATACACTCACATGCCATGGAACAACTGGTCACCATCCCCACAAGTGGAGACAACATACTAGAACTCATCATCACGAACATGGGGTCACACTGTTCAACACCAGAAGTATACCCATCATTGGTGAGATCAGATCATGGACTAATCTCAGTGGGAGTCCACATCCCACCCACACCCCAGATAGAAAAACAAACAGTGAAGACCTTCTCGAATGCCGACTTCACATTTCTAAGGACTGGTGTGGTCTGTTTCAAAGCCCCCAAGCCAGCGGACACCATTACCCAAGCCACTATATCACTTACAAATGCCTTCTACCAGCACCTCCAGGACTGCATGGATCAGGCAATCCTAAACAAAACAAAGACTCTTTGTACCACAGGCAAGCATCAAGTCTGGTGGACCCTAGCCATAAACAAGCTCTACAACAAAAGGAAGGAGCTACTACAAGATAGAGCGAAATCCGTAGAAGGGAAGATACCCCTGCTTATTGTGAGTAAAACACTGGGTTCCCCCATACAATCATCCAAGGCGAGTTTTGAGAGTAAACCCACTCAGGACTCAAGGGACAATCATGAGGCCTTTTTTACCTATGTTTGAAACCTGGGAGGGAATTCTCAGATATGCTCAGAATTAGTTCAGAATGATGTAAATATCACTGAACCTACAGACATTGCCAACATACTGGCTGACAGGTTCAGTGCAGATTCCCCCCCCCCCAACTGGAGGGGTATCTACACCAGAGGATTGTAGCCCCCCAAACATCTCCAATGCTGGGGTGAGAACTGCTCTATCCAAGGTGGAAAACACTTTATCCATGGGACCAGATGGTGTCCCCAGTTGTGTGCTCCATGAACTCAATGAGTAATTACACCCGCAGTTAGGGCAGCTGTTTAATCTTAGCCTCACCTCAGGATATGTGCCCAAGGAGTGGCATACGGCAATGGTGGACCCACTTCACAAAGGAGGTGCCTCCACCAACCCCGGAAACTACCATCCCATCAGTTTGACAAGCCTGTTCTGCTAACCTATGGAGAGGATCATAATGGGAATAATAAATGAAGACATAGGGACTTGCAGACATTGGATCCAATCCAGTTTGGCTTTGTCAAGGGCAGATCATGCCTTCTAAACTTGGTTGACTTTTTCAAGACAGTCACCCAGGCCATTGACATGGGCAAGGCAGTCCACACAGCCTACCTTGACATGGCAAAGGCTTTCGACACAATACCCCACTCAGGTATCATTGAAAACATCACCAGCTTAATTGTGAACCCATACATCACAGCATGGGTTGCAAACTGGCTAAGTGACAGAACACACAGGGTCAAAGTTGCTGGTGCCATGTCACACTCCAGAGCTGTCACAAGTGGTGTCCCACAGGGCTCAGTCCTGGGCCCACATTTGTTCAGCATCTACTTTTCCGAAGTACGAGCAAACACAGGAGGATTATGGCTGACAAAGTTTGAAGATGACTGCAAAGTGGGAAGCATAGTTGGAAACCCATCTGACACAGACATCCTTCAGAAGGGTCTCAGACACAGATAACTGGTGCCAGAGCCATGGCCTTACGTTAAATGCTAAACAATGCATAGTCATACCCTTCGGGAACAACAGGGTTACCCCTAGTTCCCATCTAGGTGGCAATCCTCTAAGCACAGAAGAGGTTATCAGGGTCCTGGGCACCCAGGTTGACAGTAATATTTCGTTTGACACTCACTTTGCCAGAGTAGGCCTGGGGCAGTTCCTGCTATTAGGAAAGAGGTGTGACCTGGTAGTGTCAGGGTGCTGATGTGGGCTTTGACCCTGTTTTCTATTACAGCACTGATATCTACATTCTCTATGCTGTGTGCATTTACACTGCATGCATTTATACTTCTGGCATTGGGTAGCATTACATCTAGGTTACTATAGCTTGTGGTACCTATAAGGTAGGTTTGTGTTTTTTTGTGGTTTATGATTGGTGTGGGTGGATGTTAGTCGGGTCCTCAGGTGTGCATATGGTACATGGTATTACATTACTTAACACATGGCATTCATGCCTCAGGTGGTGCTGCAGGGCTACCTCTGTCGGATGCACATACTACACTCCCTGTACATGTTTGGAAGCAGGTTGTATCATGTTAGGCATCCCTGTTACTATATGAGTGAGTCAGAGCGGGTATCAGTCCCAGTGTTCCTACTGACCAAGTGTATGTGCTATGCGTTGCCTCTTTGCCAAGGCCAGGGCATACTGGGCACGCCTCCTTCTGTCTACTGGGACAAGGTCAGGTTGTTCCTCCTCCGAGTCACCCTCTGCCTGTGGTAGCCTTGGCAATGGTGGGGGGATGTTAGGCCCAGCCCTGTGCTGGTCCTGCTGCAGCTGTTTCCGCAGGATCATATTATGTAGCATAGCACATATCATGACCATTTGGGTACATGTAGTTGGTGTGTACTGCAAGGCTCCACCAGATGTGTCCAGACACCGGAACCGTGACTTGAGCAGCTCAAACACACGCTCTATGACATTACGTGTTTGTGCGTGTGCCTCATTATGGCGTTCCTGTTCAGGTGTGTGTGCATTTCTGATGGGTGTCATCAGCCACGGCTCAAGTGCATAACCTGCATCCCCCACTAGGTGTCCATGTGGGAAGTCCCCACTGGCAAATGATTGGTACAGCTGCGTCAGATGTGGGAATCGTGGTAGCTCCCAGGGCAGCCAGCACACACATTCATTATTATGCCCTAGGCATCACACACGACCTGGCAGTTGATGGAGGGGTATCCCTTGTGGTTAATGTAGACTCTACCCCGCTCACCAGCTGGTGCTTTGATGTGTACGTGCGTGCAGTCTATTGCACCCAGCACCTCAGGGTATCCCGCTATTTGCTGGAAGAGACGCATATTGCTTGCCACAACCTCACGGTCATTAGGGACATATATATGATCACCGACATGTGCTGACATGGCATCCAGGAACTGGTGCAGTACCCTGGAGGCTGATGCCTGTGATATCCCCATCATATCACCAGTTGGTATCTGGAAGGTACCTGTTGCTAGTATTCTTAGGCCAACACATCCCTTGGTTTCCACTGGGATGGGTTCCCCTCTGTTGGTTCTGTGTGTGAGATGTGGCCTGCACAGCTCAACAATCTGCTGCAGAAGGTCTCTGTCCACTCTGTAGTGCTCTACTATCTCCAGCTCATGTAACCCATGGTAGGTGACCCTGGGCCTGTATACTCTTCTCCTTCTCCTCACTCTGGGTTGTCTGTCAGCATCTGCATTGTCACCACCCTCAGCAATTCGCCTATGCCTGATTATAACAGCTATGGCAGCCCCTAGCATTTCTGCTCTGAGTTCAGCTTTTTTCAGTTTTCAATTCTGATAGCTTACTTTCTTGCAGTATCTCTTGTGAGAAACACCCTGCACTGCTCTTTGCAGTGTTTTAAGTACTGGGTTGGGCTTCTAGTCTGCCTGCATAATTGCCTGCTTCCAATTGTTTCCAACAATTAACTGCACCAGTATCCTCTGGCAGTTTCCCTGTATTTTAGTTGTTTCCTGTTTCCTCTCTGTTTCCTGAGGGGGAGCAATGTGCACACCAGCTTAAACACGCTCACAGTCACTTAAACGCGCGCACACATCCTTACACGGTGTTACACATGCGCACACATCCTTACACGGTGTGAACTTGGCTGATTCATGTTAAAACGTGCGCACACAGCCTTCCACACGTGCACGCCCGCGCAAACCGTTGTAAACGGTTTGCAACACGCTCCCATATGTTGAGCCTGCCTTACACGCGCGCATGCACGTATATCAAGAAACTTTGAGTGTAGGGATAGCGTAGACCTTCCATTTCTTGACTTTCCTAGTGTTCTGTTGGGACACTCCTCCCTCCCTGAAGTCTGTCCGTCATCTTTCACCTTACATTGCCCTCCAATCTGGAACATTTGTATCTATCCTTCCCCCCCGTGATGTCACCTACCTCTTACTCTGTTCCTCCCCCTTCTCTAACTCTTACACTACTCAGAAAATGCTCATTACCTATGTGGCAGTGTGATTCAGTATTGTAACCCTCATTTACATAGGATTGCCTAGTAATGACTAGTTACATGTCTTACACGGAGCTTCCCCCCCTTGACAACCAAAAAACGGAGGCCATATTGTTTTTGGTCTGCAAGTCCCTCCATTGACATTCCATGTAATATATAAATCCCACAATTGTGGGCTTATAAGCTTCGGTTTTTAGTTTTAGGTAGCGCACCCCGTTTGCACTGCAGTTAAACCTCAAAATCCCGTGGAAAAAAAAAAGTTATTACATATTTTTGCAACACTTTTTCATGCCAATAGCCACATATTTGGCCATTGGCATGCTTAATGAAACAAATGCACCCTTTATTTGGAGCTGACATAGCTCCGTTTTTAATTTTGCAGAAATGTACTCAGTTGTCAGCTGAGTACATTTCTGCAGCTAACACGTCCGTTACACGGACTGGTTTCTGCTTCGTGGATCACTCAGATACCTCATTTGCATATCTTTGAGCTGCAAATGAGGTATTGAGCATTTCCACGCCCAGTCCGTGTAAGAGACGTGTTAGCTGTCTCTTACACAGAGATTTGGGCTGCTCCTGAATCGGGAGGCTTACACAGAGGCTTACACTACTCTTGAACTCCGTGTAAGCCTTCCTGAATCTGGCCCTTGGTGTTAGTTTGTGTCAAAGTTTCATCACTTTGTTTCAAAACTGACTTTGTTGTAGTTCTTAACAGTTAAAGGTAGTAGTGAGAACAACCATGATGGCTAGAGGTTCATTGGTTTAACATGTTCATTTTTTTTTTAATTTTATATAGTCATTTAATTATTTTTTTTAACTGGGTAAGTGAACTGGTTGATGGACTCACTTCAGCCACGACCTTGATCAAAATTGTAAAGACTATAATAACATTAGTACACAACACTTGCTATAGTTATACAGTAACACAGCAGTGGTACATACAGAACAGCATAATAAAATCAATAAAATGAGAAATGTAAAAGAATCAGAATTCTATTAACCAGCATAAAAATAGAAATACATAGTGAACTGCAGGAAAGTAGCAAATTAATATTAAAAAGTCCATTATAGATCACAATATACTAAGAGAGACATTTCAATCCTGTATTTAAATCAATACACCCCTAAAAACTTTCCCTGCTGCACTTCAGTCAATATACCCTTCTCACTTCTCATCTTTTGCTTTGTTTGTTTGCCATCCACTGCTCTACCCATCTCATGCATTCCCTAAATAATTAAGTTATAACCCTTCCTGATATACCAATTAGGAACAGGCACCCTAGACAGCAGTAGTCCTATAACCTGCTTTCTCATTCATATGCTATTACCACTATCCTATACAATATTAACATCTCCCCTCCTACATAATTCTATAACTTGCTTCTCAGTTATACTCTTCTTTATACCTCGTGAACTCTACAAACCTTTCAGTACTGAAATGTAGGTGCACTAAACTTCTTTACAACAATGTATTACCTTCTACAGTATAAATCCATTTACTTGCTGCAAGGATATAGAGGTACCACAACTGAACCGACTTGCACATATTGATGTACAGTGGATATAAAAAGTGTACACACCCCTGTTAAAATGCCAGGTTTTTGTGATATAAAAAATGAGACCACAATAAATCATTTCAAAAATGTTCCCACCTTTAATGTGACCTATAACTTGTACAATTGAATTGAAAAACAGACAAATCTGTTAGGAAAAATATAAAAAAATAAAAAACGTACAATAAGCTGGTTGCATAAGTGTGCACACCATTAAACTAATACTTTGTTGAAGCACCTTTTGATTTAATTACAGCATTCTGTCTTCTTGTGTAGGTGTCTATCAGCATGGCACATCTTTACTTGGCAATATTTTCCCACTCTTCCTTGCAAAAGTGCTCCACATCTGTCAGATTGCGAGGTCATCTCTTGTGCACAGCCATCTTCAGGTCACCACACAGATTTTCTATTGGATTTAGGTCTGTGCTCTAGCTGGGTCATTCCAAAAGTTTAATTTTCAGAATGATGTTCTTGTGTGAAAAAAGGCACTATTGGGGTGGCAAGATCCTTAGCCAGTAACCGAAATCCAAGGGGTGACAGATGATCATCTCTAGCAAACCTCTGCCGACCATGTCATCACAGGCCGACAGATACTGGATCCCCTTTAAATGATAACAGAAACTAAGCCAATTATTGAAGTCAGCCATTTTTTTTTTGCTGGTATTCAGGTATAATCCTAAGTGAAGGCAAAATGCTGCTTAAGGTTGGGATACATAATCAGAGAGCTCAGTCATGTCTCTCTTCATATAGTCTAGTGAAGTACATCTGAAGCTGTTCACACCAACATGAACTATGACAGACATGTAACAGTGCCTGTTAAGAGACATGAGTGCATGTGTGATGTGGTGGTTCCTGGTACCTGACAACGGCTGACTGTGAGACGTTTTCCTTATTCAACCTGGTGAGGGGGGATATCTGTGCGTCTCACAACTGAGTCGCCTATGACAAAGATGTTTGTTTTTGTGTTATGCCTTAGGAGCTTGACTTGTGAGTATATGACCCCATATGCTTAGATAGTTAGAATCAGCTGGTAATGCCATGTTCTATTTGGCTGGCTGTTGCCAATCTTTTATTTTAATGACCGCAAAATAAATTTTCTAGCAGCTGATTTGTGTGTGCATTATTTCTGAGGTTGTTGTGTTTATGTATTATGTGTGCAATTTGTGAAATGATTTTTTATTTATTTTTACAATGAACTAAATTGGTAATTTGGCTGGCATTTTACTTTATCTTGCTCTCGGTGTAGGTGACTTGCACTAGTGTAAGGCCTATCTATAAAGCAGGCTTATATAGGAGTAAGTTAATTACATTGAGAAAAAAAATATTTTAGAATTGGGAGTTTTATTTTACATTTGTTTACATTTACACTTAGGGTAGATTTGGGTTTGGGGCCGTTTAAGGTACTGTACGGTGTTTGGTGCTTGTGTATATGTCTATGTATTGCTTGTTCAGTATGTGAGCTTTTAAGTTTTTTTTGATTAGCAAATATGGCCACAATTCATAGAAATCCAAGACTAATCATCCTGAACCAATGATTTGGTCTGCATTGCAGTGCAAAAGATATGTTCATAGTGCTATTAATACCTTAAAGGTTAATATCTCATTATCCAGGAATTTGTATAACCATAAACTGCTCCAATGTAATGTTGAAGAAAAAAATCAGAATGGAGAATCAACAACCTGCACTAACACACCAGCACAAACATGCATACACTCCTATCCAAACATAGCTATACCTAAATCTATCAGCTATTTGTGCAAGCAGAAGCAGTTCTGATTCATTGTGCACAAATTCTCACCACAGGAAGAAATGGGTGTATGCCCCAGAAATATCATTCCCAGTTAACACTACTATGTCCTAGACTTGTGTAGGTCTAGTGCTTACAAATCCTGAGTTATGTGAGCACTGAAATTGGCTTTCTCACTAGGAAGGTAATTCACACAGACATTTCACTTGCATTGCTGCACTGACATGTGGCACTCAACCTCGGAAGCTTGAGTGCACATTGGTGATGTTAGGCAGTGAGTGGGGTTCTATGCACCTGTCCCTCTTACTTCACAAATAACTAGGAAAACCTGCAGTGATGATTTTAGGGGAAATTTGCTTGCTTTGATGCAATACCGAGACTGAGAGAAACTTGTGATTTTGCACCAAGAGAGTAAATAGATTTTTTTTTAGAATGCATCAAGAATGCAAAGAGAAATATCTGCACAATTTGTTGTTGTTCTTTCAGCTTTTCCTGGTTAGGGGTCGCCACAGCAGAACTCCGGTCCGCTAATGATTAGCAGTAGATTTTTACGGTGCCGAGGTGCCAGCCCGACAGAATCAGATAAATGATTTTATCATACTGCTTATCTGGAGTCTAGGATAACTCTACTTGCAAAAGTGAAAAAAAAACTGTGAATTCAAAAGTTCTGGTGTTTCATACTGCTACTTTCTCCACTGTTTATGGTATCCTGGTTTTGGAATATTTAAATAAGAAGGTATAGGGGCTTGCCCTCCAAGGGCTCTGGAAGTGGCAGGCATACATACCCACATACATATGCACAGTTTGCTCACTAACGTTGTCTTTGCACTGAAAAAAAAACGATCATAATACAAGATGCTAGAGCTCTAGTATTTTTGTCTTTTCTCTCAATATCCTGAAAACCCTCAACCATTCCTCATGAAAATAAGAAAAAAATGATAGCATGAATTTCCTCACACCTATAGTGAGCCAGTTTTTGAATGCTGTGTGTCCGTGGACTAACAAGATACTCTATACTAAATGTCTAGAGTGATTAGAACGGTAGACACAGAACATGTCACTAGGGAGATACTGTTTCTAAAGCAGCTGAAACTACTATTAATTGGTTGGGCCATTATGTTACTTTAGATGCTACTTCATGAAGTTATGTGGGGATTATATCTGTAGGAGAGAGGAGGAAACATGGGTGATATTGTAGTTGAGGACCTCACCAGATGCGCAGTGGCAAGCCCCACAGAAAACCCGCCCCTGTGCTGTTTCGTAATCGGGCAGTAATGAATATGTATTCTCTTGAAGAATCCTAAAACACTGTCCAGCTTTTAGTACGTGTCTTGTGTTGTCTTTGAGAACAATTGTTTGTTTCTTATTTTAATATAAACATAGAAATGCATATTTATTAAATAAAAGACATATTTCAGAAACTTCGTTTTGTTCCTGCATCTGGCTGTCTGCAAAGTATATTTTCTTTTAAATTAAATGGTAAATTACATGGTCACTTTTTAAGCTAATGATTTAATCAGGAGATACATTTTTTGTTCAAAATAAAGTATATAAGCTCACTTCTTATTCTTGTCCTGACCTAGGGTTACCACCAGTTTTCCTTTAGGCTGGGCAGTCCCTTATTTGGGCAGGTGTGTCCTTGTCAGGGAGGGGGATATGAAAATGGCAAGTGTCCTTTTTTCTAAGTTCCCTTTATTAGTCGACTAAAGCTATTATTTTTGTATTTGAATCACTTAACCAACTAAAATTCTAAAAAAGTGGGCTTTTATTTTAGCAAAAAAGCTATTATTTTTGTATCTGAAACACTTCAAAATGTAACAAGCAAATAAAATTCTTTAAGAGTGTGCTTTTATTTTTAGCAAAAAAAAGTCCATTTGTTTGCATTGTTTGAATGCCATTTCAATCATGGCTCATTACATATGCAGACCTGGTAGTCAATCATTTGTGACATGCCCATTTCTGCGCGAAACGCAAGGTGAGGCCTTCAAGTACAATATCACTGAAACATGAAATAAAAAAGTCGCTGTAAAGAGGTACATTGGGAAATGTAACCAAGATGGATGTAATGAGCTACTACATTTTCATTATAGTAATAGTTATGCAGACTGACCATAGGAAGACTGTGCAATGCATGTAGTATCGAGATTACCTTTGCATGTGGCTCTTAAAAAGGGGAAGTGCTTTCCCCCAGGTGTCTCCTGAAAAACTGCTCTGACCAGCATGTGTATCCCAGTTAAAGTATATGTATGCTGTCTGATAAAGCATACTCTTGTCATAGATTATGAAAGTACGATTCATTTTAACTCTCAGAAACTTACCACTCAACCTCTTTGTGACACCAGTGCCCTGGCCCATCAATCAAGAAGCCTCAATCCTCACCACTAACATCAATGAGGGGCATCTCATATAGGAGGAAAGGATAACAAATACACATAGTAAAGTGCAATTTCCCTTAAGAGCACACAGAGATCGCTCCCTTGCTCTCCAGGTCCCTAATAAGACTCCCCACTGGCATAGCTATAGGGTCCAGATCTTAGCCTAGTGGGCAAGATAAATCCTCCAGCACCCTCTCTGTCCAACCAGTGCTTTGTGCCCCTGCCCACATAGCTGATACACACACTTTGAGAAGAGTTTATACAACCACACAAACATTCCTGGGGAAGGCTGGCACAGGTTCTCCAGCTGTGCCCATTTTTCCCAGACTATACAGTAGTACCAGCTGTCACCACCCACTAATATTTATCAGCTACTCAAAGGCCCTTAAAAGGGTGTCCAATTATTACTGTGCAATATTATTATCCAATTGGTAGCATAGCCCAGGGCTAAAGCTGTTGAACTGGCTTTGTAAAATTTTACCAAAGGCATGCAAGTACTCTAAAGAGCTTAAATTCTCTCTACAAAAACAGCCACAGTTGAAAGGGTTTAAAAATATTTAATAACAAATAGTCAAAACACAAGACAATACTTTTTTACTACATAGTGCTAGTCAAGAATTCAGAGTTCACAGAGAAATACTTAAAATAATTCAGTAGTACACTTCTGACATCCCAGAAAAACAGTCTAATCTTTCTAGTGTCTAGCTATTTCTAAGAGAACACACAAGTCTAAGATAAACACATATAGAGCAAGACAGTGCAGATGAGCTGGATGGTCAAGACAAAAATACTTAATGCTCTCTGGTTCTGTTTTTAAAATCACATTCCTGGTTCCCATTGCATCATTCTTCCCTGGGTTCCCAGGCTAACAGAAGCTACATTTACATTCTTCAACTCTACGTAGAAACCAGAGCAATAAAGGACATTTATGAATGCAAATTCTGGCTATTAACTCTGGCCTTAAAACAATAGGCAGGATACCTCACTCTAGACTCACTGGCTCCTATTTTTAACATCAAAGGGTCACAACATGCTTTACTTGGTCAGCAGAGTGCACGGTTACATTTTTTCCAGTTCCACGTGTAACACTATTTTTACCATTTAAGACAACAAGCCTGTGGTTTACATTAATATTTACAGATGACAGAATTATCTCCAAAATTCTATCTGGCTAGGCTGGCAGCCTTCACCTGTCTTCACCTAATCTTCACACTCTTAATGTAAGAAATCTGAATAAAGCCTGACATAATGGGGTATACAAAGACCCAAAAATAGGGTCAGATATTAAATACTGCTCTTATACACTTAACACACTGATAGAATAAAAGGATTTATGTTAGCAAACATGAAACTGAAATGTATGTCATTATTTAGTGGCTTCAGTCCTCAGATCATCCCACTGATTTGTCAGAAAACCATAAATTTTATGAGGAAAAGGCTAAAAAATGCATAGAAAAATCTGGACAGTTGAGACGTCTCTCAGAAACTATCTGTTCTTTACGAGGAAAGTGATATTTTCCAACATACATTCATTCAAATTTATGATGTGCAATTTATAAATATTATAAAATGTAGGGTACTTTATTCCACTGTGATTTACAACTTCAGCTTCAAGTTTTATTATATGTTACTCATTCTATGCACTTGTTACACATTGTCAGGCTGTGATTTTATCTCTTATCTTTGCATCAGTGCATCTAACTATAGCTTTTTCTAGGTTCCTCTCTGAGATGAAATGTTCATATATAGCTGTGACCAGCCTCCAAATTGTATGCACCTAACAGGGTCCAGAAATGTGTGTGGGATGATGAATGTCTCTATACCGGAAAGCCTGTGATTATTTCTCCATTTTGAGATGCTTTGCCCATCTCTTTATCAAATTATCCTCACCCATAATGCTCTGCATTTCATGTCTCTAGAAAATGCCTGTATTTATGTTGATTTCAGACTATTTAAAATAAGATACCACAAATAATCCAAGTGATGGTGTCCTGCTTCTCTGCATCCACTTAACAGGATAGGATGTAGAACTAAGAAAATATGTTCTAAACTCCATTGAGCAATACATTCTGTAATAAACATACCTTAAACATTTTACTTATTTTCTGTCAGGCTGCACACCAAATAATTATTTTTAACCTGTGTGACACCAAATTGAATAGGTAAGAGAAACTTCTTTTCATTTTTTCCTATGAAGTAAATGCTGCTGCTATTGAAATAAAGTTCATTTTATTTCATCTGAAAGGTAAAAAAAAAAGCAAGTAAAATATGCAATCACAAAAACATGTACTGCTTGCCAATAACCCATTTACACTAACCTATCAGATGTAAAAAAACAAAAAAACAAAAAACACTGTACCCTCAGTGTTACAACAACAGACCCTAATTTGCAGTCATGTCTGAAGTAAACACTTCAAATTCTGTGCAGGCTGAAAACAGTACAACTCATTAACATGTAACACCCTCAGCTTTGCAATAGCTAATATTCGCATGAATAACCCCAGATTTCATTCCCTTTTTAAAGGCTGCTGATCTTGATACGTAATGGTCATCTTTATATCTTAATAAAACAAAAATCGGATTACACGCACTGCTGGGAAAGCATGCCCTGACTTTTTCTGGCATATGTAAGGTAAGGAAACCTTTGGGAAAATCCGATTCAGTCAAGTTCCACTTCAGTACACAACACTGCATGGGAAATGAGAAAGGGCAGCAGCTAGGGAGGGCTGAGAATCACTGATTTGAACCTAATTAAAAAGACATGATAAAATGTTGGAAAGCCAGATGTTAATGTCCATTTCTTCAATACCAATCTGGTCTTCTGTTTGAATATGTTTAACAACTGGAATTCTTGCTATGGTAAACTGATATAATGTGTGATAAAAATCAATGGAAAACCCGATTCGTTTTAAAAAGGTGCTGTTATATGAGCTGAGTAATGCAATAAGAAAAAAAAGGAAGAATGGAAGTTCTGCATTCTGCTACGATTCTGTTTTGATGCCCAAGGAATCACATTTCAAAGGGATGAATTTTGAATAAAGTTCTTATGCTTATATTGCTAATGGCCAATTCATTTAGTAAGGCAGTATCAAATACAGAAAAGTGGTGTGTGTCTGGCATTACATTTATTTGAATGATGTTATTAAGGGTTAGTTAATTTCATAGGAAGTGTTTTCTTTTAAAAAAAATCAATGCTGTTAAAATTAGTATGATCTTTTTTATCATCCCAACAATTGGTCAGAAATTATTTTCCTGCAGTGGCTTTTCTATATTATATATATTGTAGAAAGCTGGCCATTTAGAGAAAATGACTTAAACAGCAACAAAAATTAGAATTTATATCAACTTGCTTTTGTTGTTCATAATACCCGTAAATGTATATCTGTCCCGTATATGACATACTGTCAACATTAGCAAAGGGCAGATAATACACTGTTCACAACACCTGCTACACAAGTTAAGATTGATACAAGACTTGATTTCAGCATAGTGCTATTACATCTTCATTTGAGGTTAGCATAACCACAAATGATTCACATCTATTTACCATTACAGATCTTAAACTACACTTCTCCAGAGTACGAATGCAGAATATGGTACATTACATCCATCTGGAAATAGTTAAACAGAGGCTGAATCCTATAAATAAAGTAGATTTGTGAAGCCATTTTTACAAGGCCAATAGTAAAACAGATGATATTCAAATACTAACATTAGCATCTCAACATTTTCCAGGTTTTAATTTGTTTCCAATCGTGACCTTCCAGATTGTTGCTGGTTCTTAAGTAGGTACTAGGCTATCGGCCCTAGGGCCTATACAAGCCCAGTCTAAAAGGTACCCTGGCTTTTGCCACCCAAGTAAATTATTTTCCTGAGCCACTGTCGAGCAGAGCCACAGAAGTGATCCCGCGGTGAATTTCCTATTTCCCATCCAGTCATCAAGATTTTTCTTAAAGAGTGCCAATGGGGAGCTTTGTTTGATATAGATAGGTAGTTTATTCCAGAGTATGGGAAGTCTCTGGGCAGGAATCTATCCCTCCGGCATGTTCTATTTATTGTGGTGAAAAGGTTTAGGTCCCTAGAGCATGTAGATGGAGGGATTGGGATTTTTTTTAAGTGGAGCATGTCCAACAGCTCTGGGTTTGACATAGCTTTGTATGTTAGGCAGAGATCATGTCTGAGTAGGCAATATGCGACGGAGTAAAGCTGGAGTTTTTTGAGACTGTCTGCGTACAGCATCTGTTTGAGGCTCAGATGTTGTAGATGTCTTTTTTCTGGATGAGAAACCTTTTGTGATGAGGTGTGCCACATAGAAGGATTTCCTGACTACTGTGGCAATGTGAATATCAAAGGAGAGACCACTGTCCACCTGTGTCCCAAGGTCTCTTATCACACTTTCGGTGTCATTGGTAAAGTAATAAAAAAAGCTGAAAAATGTGTAAAACATTTCCCTAATGGAGGTTATAGTTCCTAAAGAAAGGAGTCACGAGCCGTACTGGAATCATTCTAACATGATTAAGTTAACTAGGAATGAGAGAGGAAAGTTGGGCAGAAGATGGCATTAGGTGTATATACAAGAGAAAAGCAGAAAATAAACTAGCAATTTTATCAGACAGTTGACCATGGAATTCCTGCTGATGACTAGGTCACGTATGGTTAAGATGTGAAGAGGGGGGTTGAATGGACCGATTCTGTCCCCTCAGCACCTGATCCCCCCCCCCCCCATCACCTCAACCCTAAATAAAGTCCTTGAGTATACAAAAGATCATACCATTAGTATCTCAGCTGGAATAATATTTTATAAATAGAACAAGTACAGCTGCAGGGACAAGACCAAGTCCCCATGTAAACAGTTTTCCCTTTGTACCCATTATTTGGAATTCTCACTCCAAGGTCACTGCAGCACAAAGAAACAAAAATCACTATAAAAAATAAAATATGTCTCATTCTTTCTTTGAGATGCTGTGATCTCATCATAGCAAACATACTGTACCTACAAACATTGCTGTAACATACAGTAAAGCTTAAGCTAATATAACCCATGGAAATCTACCTTGAACACCTGAAGGGAAGTGTTATTTATTCATCTGTTGGTTTTGAATGACATGAATAAAAGAGATTCCTGTATTCATTACTTGTATCTAAATAATGAATAATCACTAAAATGTAGAACACAACAGATATACAGTGGATATAAAAAGTGTGCACACCCCTGCTAAAATGCCAGGTTTTTGTGATATAAAAAAAATGAGACCACAATAAATTTCAGAACTTTTCCCATCTTTAATGTGACCTATAACCTGTACAATTCAATTGAAAAACAAGCAAATCTGTTAAGGGAAAAAAATAAAAAACGTACAATAAACTGGTGGCATAAGTGTGCACACCCTTAAACTACTACTTTGTTGAAGCACCTTTTGATTTAATTAAAGCAGTCTTCTTGGGTACACACCTCCCATCAATTAGAGAGAGACTGATTAACCCCAAATAAAGTTCAGCTGTCCTAGTAGGATTTTCCTGACAATTAATCAGTTGCCTGCTACAGCAAAAGCCGTGGTTCACAGACAGCTTACAAAGCATCAAAGGGATCTCATTGTTGAAAGGTATCAGATAGGAGAAGGGTACAAAAAAAATTCCACAACATTGGATATACCATGGAACACAGTGATGAGTCTTCAAAAAATGGAGAAAATATGGGACAACAGTGACATTGCAAAGAACCTGATGTCCCTCCAAAATTGATGAAAAGACTAGATGAAAATTGGTCAGGGAGGCTGCCAAGAGACCTACAGCAGCACTGAAGGAGCTGCATGAATTTCTGGCAAGTACTGGCTGTGTACTACATGTGAAAATCTCCCATATTCTCCATATGTCTTAACTATGGGGTAGGGTTGCAAGAATGAAGCCTTTTCTTACACAGAAAAACATCCAGGCCTGGCTAAAATTTGCAAAACAATACATCAAGTCTCCCAAAAGCATGTGGGAAAATGTTTGGCCTGATGAATGAAAGCGCTTACCCCTGCATTGTAATAAAGAACTTTGTGTTTTCTACTTTGCCTTGTGGAACCGATTTGCTTTTGTTCACAACGTTTCCTTTTTGGCTTTGGGTTCCGTTATTCATGCAGTTTCTTTGGTTTGCATGTGGGAGAATGTGTCATGGTCTGATGAGACCAAGACTGAGATCAAGGCTGAAATGTTTGGACACAATTCCAAAATGTATGTTTGGCGCATCACATCACCAAAAAACTACCATCCCCATGGTGAAGCATGGTGGCAGCAGTATCATGCTTTGGGGTTGCTTTTCTTCAGCTGGAACTGGGGCTTTAGTCAAGGTGGAGGGGAATTATGAACAGTTCCAAATACCAGTCACTTTTGGCCCGAAACCTTCAGGTGCCTGCTAGAAAGCTGAAGATGGAGAGAAATTTCACTCTTCAACATGATAATGACCCCAAGCATACATCCAAATCAACAAAAGAATGACATTACCAGAAGAAAAAAAGTTATGTACTTACCATAATGTTCCATGTCAGTTGTTCATCTTGCCTTCATTCTTTACTGATGGGTTCAGAGCTAATCCCTCGGCTCTGAGTCGGCATCTACTACAAAGCTCGAGGATTTCAAGTAGATCGAGGCCAAGTCCCTATCCCATGATGTACCCTGAGTTACCTCAGATCTTGTTTGCTGCATATAATAATACCATATGTCATTCTATAACTCCATAAGAGAGAGTAGAAGGGTTGCGTGACCAGGAAGGCTCTAGCATCTAGGTCTACTGAGAGCCCAGGAGGGGGTAGGAGGGAGGGACGTAAGAATGAAGGCGAGATGAACAACTCACATGGAATGTTATGGTAAGTACATAACTTCTTTATGTGAAGTTGTTCTAGCTCGCTGTTCATTCTTTACTGATGGGTAGCGTCCCAAGCACATCTACCTTGGGTGGCTCACAGGAGTATATTTTTCAGGACCATAAATCCAAAGGAGGCCTTGTCAACTTTGTAATGAGTGATAAAGGTATAAGGTTTTGACCAAGTGGCTGCTGCACAAATGTTATCAATAGGAAGTCTGGCAGAAAAAAGCAGAAGATGTAGAAACTGCTCTGGTTTAGTGAGCTTTAATAGGTTCATAGGTAGGTACTAGGCTATCTGCCCTAGGGCATTTATAAGCCTAGCCAGAATATGTTGGCTTTCGCCTCCCTTTTAGACTAGATTCCTGAGCCCCTGTCCAGCAGGGCCACAGAAGTGATCCCTGGAGTGAGCGTACGATTTTCCATCCACTCATCAAGATTTCTCTTGAAGAGGGTCAGCAAGGGGCTCTGCCTAACATGGACCGGGACTCTATTCCAGAGCGAGGGAAGCCTCTGGGATATGAATCTATCCCTCCAGCATGTCCTATTTATAGCTGTGCTGAGGTTTAAATCTCTGGAGCATGTAGCTCTAATGGATTTGGTTTTCTTGAGGTGGAGCATGTCCATTAGTTCTGGGTTAGACATTGCCTTGTACGTCAGGCAGAGATCGCTTCTGAGTAGGCGGTAAGCAACTGAGTAGAGCTGGAGTTTTAGTCAACATGCATATGGCATCTGTTTGAGGTCTCTCCAGCTGTTGCAGATGTCGGGTAATGTATATCCCAAATGGGGCATTGTACTCAATTATGGGCTTGATGAGTAGAGGGGGCACAGTGACCTCTTTTGATCTAGATGTGAACCTTTTTGTGATTAAGTGAGCTATATAGAAGGTTTTTCTAACCACTTTGGCAATGTGACTGTCAAAGGAGAGGTTACTATCAACTTGGGTCCCCAGATCACTAATTACTTCTTCCATACTTAGCGGATTACCTCCTATGTGGTAGTTTCTGGGCACTTTGTTTTTTCCAAAGGGGATGACTATGCATTTTTTGGCATTTAGCTTGAGGCCGTGGCTCTGACACCAGGTAATTTTATGCTGTAAGGGCATATTGGCAGCTGAATAAGCAGAGGTGATGCAATCAGATAACCATTTAGACAAAGTTGTTTTAACCATTGGCATACCCTTCCTGGAATCTGAAAATGAAACAAAAAGCTGGTCTGATTTCCTGAAATCTTTTTTTCTATCCAGATAGAATCTGAGCTGTCTGTGAACATCAAGTTTGTGCAGCATGTACTCTAGATTGTTGGAATGGTTGGGGAAGAAAACTGGCAAATCATTAATTTGGTTGAGATTAGTTTCAGTGCAAATTTTGGGCAAGAAGGAGGGGTTTGTTCAAAGAGACTCTGTCAGCATGGAAAATCAAATAAGGAGGCTTGATGGACAAGGCTTGAAGCTCTGATACTCTGCAGGCAGAAGTAATAGCCATTAAAAACATGGTTTTCCATGACAAAAAATTGAAATCACATGACGAAGCTGGTTCAAATGGTGGAAGAATTATGCGGGAAAGCATACAATTTAGATTCCATAGAGAGTAGAGAGATTTCACAGGTGGTCTAATATGTAAGGTCCCTTTGAGAAAGGCTTTGGATAATTTGTGCGACATAATATTCAATCCTTCAAATCCCAAATGAAAGTTAGAAATGGCAGCAAGTTGAACATGGACTGTTGCTGCTGCAGCTTCTTTATTGAATATCATGGTTAAGAATTCTAGAATAGAGGCCATAGGGGCATGGTAAGGATCAATATTGTTTTTAGAGGCCCATATAGAAAATGTTTTTCCATTTGGTGAGGTATAGCTTCCTCGTAGAAGATTTATGAGAGGATAGGAAAATTTGCTTTGTCTCAATGAAAAAGTTATGGAACCTGGCTATGATGGGAATTGGAGCAGCCAAGCTGTCAGCTTCTGGGACTGCAGAGAGGGATGAAGTTCCCCCAACAAGTGTGTCAGAAGGTCCGGAACTGGGTATAGAATCCAGGGGTCCTCCAAAAGATGAAGTCAAAGGAAGGGGAACCAAATCTGACGAGGCCAATGAGTAGCTATTAGAATAATGGTCCTTCCCAGGGCTTTTGCTTTTTGTAATACCTTGGGTATCAATCAGATTGGTGGGAATGCATAAAGGAGACCCGGGGCCAATCGTGAATGAATGTTTCCCTTGGGGCTTCTCCCAGAGGAGGAATCAGGGCAAAGTAGCTTCTGCATTTCTTGTTCATGTGACTGGTAAAAAGGTTGCAGCAAGGCTGGCCCCACCTGTGGAATATCCTGTCCACTATTTCCGTCTTGAGGGACCACTCGTGGGGCAACAAAATTGCTCTGCTCAGCTTGTCTATCACATTGGATTTCCCCGGGATGTGCGTTGCTAAAGCGCTGGGTGGAAATAGCCCACTGCCATACTGAGGGCCTCGCAACAAAGGGGGTATAATCTAGTTCTTCCCTGTTTGTTCAAATACCAGACCACTGACATGTTGTCCGTCAGAATCGCAATCGTACCCAGAGGGAGTGAGTCCTGGAAGTAATGCAACGCCATAAGTACTGCTCTCATCTCTAGGACATTGATATGTAGATGTGTCTCTTGATCACTCCATGTGCCTTGGGCTGTCTTTCCCTGAAAATGCCCCTTCACCTTATCAGGGAAGCATCCGTAGTCACTGTGACCACTGGAAGGGGTAACACAAATGGGCGCCCTATCGTAACATGAAGTGAGGTCAACCATCACTGAAAGATCCTTTTTGCAGGAATTTGTGATTATTATGTGAGACATGGGGAAACACTGTGGTGGTGGTGCTGCGGTAGCGTTGTCGCCTCACAGTTAGACGTTGCCCATTCGATTCTCAGTTAGACAGTCTTCTGTGTGGCAACATGCGTGAACGGGCATTCCTTTGTTGAAGGTTGTGTGTTAGGCCCGGCAAGCCAGCACGTAAAACTCTACTGCCAATCATTAGTGGACCGGAATTCCACTGTGGCGACCCCTAACTGTGAAAAGCCGAAAGACACAAACAATGTGAGACATGGGGAACTTTTAGTAAGACCGTTGAGTGAACAACAGCCATTGCAGTATCCGCACATGCATATGAGCCAGTGGTATGGCTAGAATTGCTGCTGCCATCATTCCTAACAATTTCAGAACTTCTGATGCTGGTGCTTTGTTTTCGGATATTACAATACGAACATGCTGACAGAGAAGTAAGACTCTTTTTACTGGAAGTCTTAGTGTGGTGGTGGTGTCCAATTCTGCTCTGATAAAGGTGATATGCTGTAATGGCGACAAGGCAGATTTTTCTGAGTTTATTGCAATGCCCAGCTGATTGCAGAGCGACAGAGTGGACTCCCTGGCCTGAATGAGTTGATGCCTGGTGGTGGCAGTAAGGAGCCAATTGTCTAGGTACGGAAACACCTGGAATCCTAAACATCTCAGGTGAGCCGTGACCACTGCCATGCATTTATAGTGAACACTCTGGGGGCTGTAGTGAGATCAAAGGGCAGGGCTCGAAACTGGTAATGACTGGCTCCCAGCCGGAAGCCCAGATGATCCCTGGATGGCCTGGCCATTTTTATGTGGTCATACTCATCCTAGAGATCTATCAAGCACATCCAATCATCTTTCCCTAAGAAGGGAAGTATCGACTGAAGTGTGACCATCCAAAACTTCTCTTTCTATACAGATTTTTTAGTCTGCTGAGGTCCAATATAAGTCTCCAGTCCCCTGTCTTTTTTAGAACTAAAAAAGAATTTTGAGTAAGTTCCGAATCCTGTCTGGTCTGCTGGGACTGGTTGGATGACTTTTTCTTAGCAACGTCTGGACCTCTACTGTTGCTTGTTCTCTGTAACTGGGAGGAACATCTGGGATTTTCCTTGTCGGTGGAGGGGGATGTGGCGAATGGGATGAAGTATCCTCTGGAAATGATACTTTGTACCCAGTTGTAGTTTTTTATTTTGAGCCAGGCATCTGGGTACAAAGATAAGTGACCCCTGACTGTCTCCAGAGCAGAACAGTCAGGCCTCTTTTCAGGAGCACTAGTAGGGCTTCCCAAAGAAGTGATCTCTGTTGTCCTGGTTTTGCAGACCCCCTCTGCTGCAAGGGGGCATCTTCCATTATTGACCTCTCCTCTGCCCCTGGAAGGGGGTTCACCACATGTCCTGAAAGGCTCCTTGGGCTTTTCAGAACCACATTTTCCCTCCCCTTTGACAGTTAGGGTAGGGTCTGGTAGGGGTGGAAAAATGGACTCCGACGGTAGACAGAGGCTTTACCTCCTGCTCACACCTGGTCAAAGTTTCCTTAACTTTGGGCCCAAAAAGGGACAAGCCATCAAAAGGGGTATTCACAAAGAATGACTTGAAGGGCTCCATGAAGGAACACAAGCACATCCAAGAGCAACTCCTGTACCTGCTGCCCTACTTGTTCCATCAGCTGCATATGAAATGAGGTGCATGGATGAGTTAACTATGGAATTGAGTGTGGCAAGCTGGGAGGCAACTTTGTCTGTAGCTCCTGCAGCTACTGTACCCTGAAGAGCATCTCCTAGCTCTTTAAGGAGATCTCTTTGTAGTCTAGTAAAATGGGTTAAATAGTTAAGTGAACTAAGTGCAAAAGTCGATGAACTAAACATGCACTTCCAGTATCTATCCATTATCCTGGAGTCTCTGTTAGGAGGATGGATAGACAAAGTTTCAGACATTTCCTTTTTGGTGGCTACCATCACCACCATGGCATCCACTGGCACACCTTTGGTAAAGAAGGATTTATCTAGGGGGCAGATATGAACTTATTAGGGCTCCTAGGGACAGGCTCCATGGTGTCCGGAGACTCCCATGCCCTTCGTGAAACCAGCTGCATAAGCTCTTCGAAGGGCGTAGACACCCAAGAAGTGCAAGGCTGAGACACAAAAGCCTTCAGGAGGACCGACCCATCCTCAGTAGGGTTGGTGGACTGCCAGTCACCACTCTGCCTAAGGATTTCTAGTATCTCAGAAAATGAGATATCCTCAGAGGGGGACCGTGGGGACCCTTCTGATTCATCCAAGTCAGTATCAGATGTTAAGGACTCCTGAGGGGAGTCCAAATGTTTCCTCTTACACACACTCTTCCTGAGAACCTCATCAGTGGGAGCTTCTGGAGAGGTCTCAGAAGAGCATGGGCCACCCAATGGGGCTTCCTGAGGCTCTGGGTCTCTGCACTTAGCTAGGATCTGTGAGGCAGAAGCAGACACAGGCGCTTTAGGGAATGAAGAAGCTGGACCGGAAGTTGAGGATGTCTTGGGAGACAACACTCCTCATGGTTTCGAAGGCAACCCTGGTCCAGTGCGAAAGGACAGACGGATCTGAGGAAACAGTCGATACCCCCGGAACTGGGACAGTGAGCTCCGAGCCTGAGGTAGGAGCCGAGCTCATCCGAGCCGAAGCCCCGAGAGGCAAAGTCAGAACCGACAAGTCAGTTTGACTATCCTCCCCAGACCTGACCAGAGAGTGTTGGCTCCTAGAGTCCTCAATCTGCACCGAGGACATCAGAGTCAATGGAGCCAAATACACTGGAGCACTTGTTGGCTCTGATGGCACCACAATCAGCAAGTCTGACTCCTCCAGCTCCGAAGGACTGGTATGGCTCGGAGGAGGAAGAGATAAAGCTGGCATAAGGGTCTTCAGCTCCGAAGCCACCTGGGTTGGAGCAGATAATTTTGCAAAGGCCGGCGCCTGAAGAAGCTTATGCACCACCCGATCCACATCCAAATCTGAGAGGCTAACAGAAGACCTAGATGAACAGACTGATGGTACCAAATGAAGAAGTGGAGATTTTGGAATTTCGGATACCAGTTCCAAAACCAGAGACCGGCTCCAAAAAGAAAAGATAGTCAGTTCTGAGACCTGTGGAGCCAATGTCACAGACTCTCTTGACTTTTCTGATTTTTTTGAATCCACATAAGTCTTGGATGACTTTGAGGACTTACTAGATCTATCCTGGTCACTCAAAGCCTCCTGGAAAGAAGGTTTCAACAAACCCATGTCAATGAGCTTTCTTTTTCTCTCTTGGAGGACTTGTGAGGAAAAAGAATGGCAAATGGAACATGTTTCTTGTAAGTGTAAGGCACCCAAGCAGTAGACACAATTCACATGGCAGTCAGTAACAGACAACTTCTGCCCACATTTAGGGCATTTTTTAAACCCTGACTTAGGGTGTTTGTCCTTGTCATCAGCCATGACACAAATGGACACACCCAACAGCAGCAATATAAATTAGCCTTCCAATAAGTAACATGCTAACTATAAGCACAGAAACACACAAACCTTTTAAACTAAGGCCAACAAGCACACAGATAATCTTAACAAGCAAGTTAACTCTAAGAATTATGCTAAGGAAAAAAGTGACAAAAGGTCACTGAATAAACACTTACTAATCCCTAAGTAATCATACAATACTATAATAATAACAAATGTGACAAAGGTCACTGAATAAACAATTTTCATAGTCAGAAAAATTTAAATAGGCCTATAAAGAAAACTTGGCCAAATATATAGCTAAGAAAACACACAGGGAAGGGAACACTGCAGATAAATCTAAGAGCTTATCTAACTATTCTATCAATAAGCTAACTATAACTTTGAAGATTGAAAAGTATTAAAGTTTTTACTGGCCCGAGCTAGCAAGAACCTCCGATCAATTGCAGCGGCAAACTAGATCTGAGGTAACTCAGGGTGCATCATGGGATAGGGACTTGGCATCAAGCTACTTGAAATCCTCAAGCTTTGTAGTAGATGCCGACTCAGAGCCGAGGGATTGGCTCCAAACCCATCAGTAAAGAATGAATGGCGAGATAGAACAACTTCACATTTAAAGTTTTGGAATGGCCCAGCCAGAGCCCAGACTTCAATCCAATAGAAAATCTGCGGGGTGGCCTGAAGAGGGCTGTGCACAAGAAATGCCCTCGCAATCTGACAAATTTGGAGCACTTTTGCAAGGAAGAGTGGGCAAATATTGTCAAGTCAAGATGTGCCATGCTGATAGGCTCCTACTCAAGAAGACTGAATGCTGCAAGTAAATCAAAAGGTGCTTCAACAAAGTATTAATTTAAGGGTGTGCACACACAACAAAGTATTAATTTAAGGGTGTGCACACACAACAAAGTATTAATTTAAGGGTGTGCACACACAACAAAGTATTAATTTAAGGGTGTGCACACACAACAAAGTATTAATTTAAGGGTGTGTACACACAACAAAGTATTAATTTAAGGGTGTGCACACACAACAAAGTATTAATTTAAGGGTGTGCACATTTATGCAACCAGCTTATTGTACGTTTTTTCCCCTAACAGATTTGTTTGTTTTTCAATTTAATTGTACAGGTTAAGGGTCACAATAAAAGTGGGAAAAGTTTTGAAATTATTTATTGTGGTCTCATTTTTTAATATCACAAAAGCCTGGCATTTTAACAGGCGTGTGTACACTTTTTATATCCATTTTAGCTATGAAACAATGCTCCAATTCATCCTTCATCAGGTGGCATTTTACCACAGCCATTGTACAAAAACTATTGCTTTTCATAAAAAAAGTAATAAATAATGACCTTGAGGGCAAGCATTTATTTTTCTGCAGTAAACAGCTCATTACATATTGTCACCTCTTAAGAACACCATAAAATATTTTGGATGCTTTTTGTGCTCTTACTCTGCTGCCTAAAATTACATTTCTGGTACAAAGTTGATTTGGGATTCAAAAACTGCTTACTCAGCAAACCATACTATTACTGAGTGAATGCATAATATGATTACCATGGGCTTGTACAAGGTAATCAGTATTTGTGTCAATATAGTGATGAAAAATGAGAAAGCAAGAACATCAATAAACAGATGAGCAATGACATGTTTAGAAATAGCCATCTGAGAGTGATACTTACAAAAAGGCTGGTATGAGCCACACATTGAGCAGCATTCTACCATCACCAAGAATGATACCACAATACAGAGAGAAAATGATTAAAATCAGTAACTGGACAAGCTACTGATGTCATTCCAAGGGGATCCAGTATTTGTCAGCCTAGGGCGATATGACTGACAGACCACACTTCATTGCCACAGATAGTCTACACCTATTGCTGCCAGGCCTTTGAACTGACCAAGGCCACCCGCATAGTGCCCCTTATAGGCAGTGCCAAACCAACAGACCTACCAATGTAACAAATTCTTATAATGCCAAGCTGATGGTACTACTGCTCAATATTAGGAGTCTTAACAAGAAACTGCACTCCCCAGAAGCTCTGCTCTCCTCTCACTTGAGAATGCTAATATATGTGCAGTTAGAGAGACACGATTCAAGGCTGTGGAAAGTACCCCAGCAGTGCAAGGATATTATAATGGATATCACACATTCAGACCACTTTCTGAAAAGGAAAAAGAATTGAAAGGAAGAAGTGTTTCCATTAACAGAAAATAAAAAGCAATCACACCTCTAGATAGTCAAGTAAGATTACCTGCTTAAGCTATTCCATGTCCTGTTGAACATAGACAAAATTCCTCATCATATCACTAGCTACAGGGCCCCAGCCATGAACCATGAAAACCACTGCACATAAATCAAGTTACTAGAATCACTTGCCATTCAGCCCAAGACACTACTCATGGACAGTTTTAACTACCCCTCCATAAACTGGGAAATATATAACCACTAACATGCAGGCACAGGGATTCCTGGATTTTGCCAGTACAAATGCTCTAGAATAGCTGGTCTGCCCTACCACTTGTGGTGTAAGTATCCTTGACATAGTACTCACAAACAATGGGAAGCGTTGCAGCCCCCCCCCCCCCCCCAGCGTAATACCTTTATTGGTAAGATTGGATAATAAATCGGTGTCCTTTGAAATAAATGTAATGGAAGAACCCTCATCAAACCCTAAAACCTGAAAGACTTTTTCCAAGGTAAATTACCATCTATTAAGTGATAGCATACGTAATTTTAAAGCTCACACTAACTCCAAAAACATGGAGGCATATGCAAAAGTATACATGAATTCCCTGTACAACCACTTAAACTGCTTAGAAATGGTAGTACCTGGCTGAACTAAACCCAGGTTTAGTCAGAAAAACAGGCCAACCTGGTGGACCCTGGCATAAATAGGAATTTCTTCCTTCGGTTGTATAGTCTATCTAAACGTAAGTAGGAGGGTGCACAACAGACAAAAAAAAAAAAATCCCTCATTAGTTTCAACATGCAAATCAGGGAACTATTCAGGTCTTCAAAAAATAAATATGAGGCTTTTTCCAAGTAGAGTGGAGGACAGCAACAGTCGCCCTTTGGACAAGGGGGTACAATCAATTGTCCCAGGAAACTACGAACGCATAATTCAGACTAGCCTTATATGCAAGGCTTTTGAAAGGATAATCATGGACCTGATTAACAATGACAAAGGAAATCTCCAGACTCGAGACCCAACCATGTTCAGTTGCATCAAGGGCAGGTCCTGCCTGCTGAGTATGGTGGACTTCTTTGAGAAGGCCAGAAAGGCCATGGATGAGTACATATCACCTACCTTGACCTGGCCAAGGCATTTGACAAAATACCCTACTCTGGTATTATGGCTAAACTCACAAAATTGGGCATAAACCTCTATGTCACCAGATGAATAGCCAAATGGCAAACAGGACACATGTTGTTAGAGTGGGGAAACCCACATCTAGCAAGAGCCAAGTCACCAGTGGAGTACAACAGGGCTCAGTGTGTAGCCCCCTCCTGTCTGGGATACACTCTTTGGATGTCAAGGCAAATGTAGATGGCCTTCGGCTGACAAAGCTTGCTGATGGCTGCAAGATGGGGCCAATCACTGACTCCAAAAATGATGTTGTTATCCTACAGAAAGGTCTGATACACTAATGATTGGTGCCAGAGCCATGGCCTCAAACTAAATGCAGCAAGTCCATTAGTATACCCTTTGGCATATCAAATACCTATGAAAATTACAACATAGATGGCATCCCCCTAAGAGTGGACCCAGTGGTAAGAGATCTGGGTATTGCTATAGATAGTAATGTGAACTTTGGCAACCATATGTTTATGGTGGTGAGGAATTTTTTCTATGTGGCTCATTTTCTAAGTAAGAGCATGCCCATCCAGATCTAAGGATGTCCTAGTACCATTATATTCAGCCATCATCAGTCCAATAATAGAGTAAAATGCACCCTTAGTCATGTACCTCACCAGGCACCTGCAACAGTTGCAGCATCCTCAGGGTTTTTTCACTTAAAGAGAACAGGGTATAACCAACATGTCATCTGAGGCCCAATTAAAATCCCTATCAGTGTCTTCAATTTCCTACTGATTACTGAGGGGTGATCTGTGCCTGACCTACAAGGCAGTCTCTAACCCAGCCCTAATGGAAATGATTATTTTCAAAACTAAATGCATGAGGGGTGCCCACTCCAAAGATCTATACTTGATCTTTGATGTGAATAGATCATGCTGGAGAGACAGATGTGTGTCCCAGAGATTGCCTGTCATCTGGAATAGGCTTCCCAGTTTCATGAAGCAGTGCCCTTTTCTGACCATCTTCAAGTGTAGTCTGGACAAATGAATGTGAAATCCCAAATTTACTACTGAAGTGGCACCCATGTCCCTTATGGACAGAGGCAGTCTGTAAAGATATTCAAAACCCTGCTTGCTGATCCTTGTTATCTTTCCCCTAGGGATAAAAAAATTGAGTAAAATATGGATAAAATTGGCTAAGCTTGTAAGGGGTCTGGAGCCATTAGCCTATGGTGGAAGAAAAATCAGAAAAAAATAAAAATTTATCACTGCATATGTATCCATCATTCCATTTTTCTTAACTGGTTGCTTGTGAACTATTCGCAGATGACAAGCTAAGCAGGGCTGACCAGACTTCTGTATGCATGTCAATAATCTGAGCATATCACAATGAGTCCCAGGTGTTTGCAGACAACGTTAGAGATATCATTTCTCCAGAGTGTGCTGGCTCTGACATAAAAGATGGACCAATTCATGTAGTGGCAGTATAATTTTTGATGCCATCAGCTATCCTGGAGGTATACTCAATATTTTACAAGAGGAAGGTACATACTCCGGGATTTCAATAAACAAAATTAATATAGCTCATAGAAGAATTGATTTGGTTTTGGAAGATTTACTATTAGAACGGAGGATATCATTAGAAACTTCAAACTTTTTAAGGCACGATAAATTTCTATTCCGACCATATATGGAATCATCATATATGACAGTGGTGCAGCAGTTACATTGTCGCCTCACAGCAAGACGTTTTTCCAGTTTGATTCTTGGCTAGGGTGGCTTTTGTGTGGAGTCTGCATGTCCTCCCTGCATTCATGTGGGTTTCCTCCGGGTGCTCCGGTTTCCTCCCATGTTACAAAGACATCCGTCTGGAGAATTTCTCTCCGGGCCTCTGCTGAAAACTGGCTTTGTCCAAGTCAGACTTTCCCAGTAAACAAATGTTAAAATAAAAAATCTCAAAAATACATAATACTCAAAGTTCACCTTTTAGAATCATTGTAGCAGTGCAAATTGTGAAGACATACTCCTTTAGCAGTATTCCTCTATGGGCTGTTAAAACTTGTTTTTGGAACATTTACTCATTTACTGAAGGACTCCTTGGATTTTTAGGGTAGTCTAAACAACAGTATACGGAACAATGAGTTCCTGACAATAGATGTTGATTTATTTACTTGCATCCCTAGGATGGAATGTTTTTTATAGATATATATATATATATATATATACACACACACACACACACACACACACACACACACACACACACACACACACACACACACACAGTGTTCATTTGACTGTTTTCCCTAATGGGAATGAAATTAATTTATTGGATTTAACAGATATTGTGCTGGATAATGTCATTTATTTTGAAGGGGAAACCTTCAAACAAGTAGCAGGAGTGGTGCTGGGTGAAGCCCTTGCTCCCATTTATGCAAGCTTAGTACTATGTGCATGGGCAAACACTTTTGTCTTTAGTTCTACATTTTTCAGCACTGTAAAATATATTTGAGATACCTTGATGATATTTTTATCTTCTGGGACAGTTCAGAGGTTATGGTTAGTGAATTTATTAAATATTTGTACTCCACAACTGAACTGTTGAAATTCACTCATACTTTTAGTAAAACTGAAGTGAACTACTTGGATACTAATATTAAACATTGCATAGATTTTGAGTCTAACATGTATAGAAAACCCACAATTATTTACATATTTTGTAGTCGACACCCCTTTTACTTAAAGAAAAGTTGTCACAGGAAAATGTATTAGATTAGCTAGAATGATTTTGACTGGAACATTTTTACATAAAGAAATGAATAAACTTATGAAAATGTTTATAGATAGAGGTTGCCCAGAAGATATAGTTCATAAAATTAGTAATACAGTTTTGCAGCAATGGGGTGTTAAATATAAACCTCTGTTGGAGTTCAATACCTTAGACAATACTAGTGTACCAAATATGGAAACTTGAGACAAGGGGAGCTTTTCACATGCATTCACTTTACAATACAATGTAGATTCTAAAAATATAAAAAAAAATCTTACATAAAACATTTTCATAGTTGATAGATGTACTTCAAATTAGAGAAAAAATGCTTTTTATATTTAAAATTGTCCCTAATTTAAAAAAAAACCTTATTGAAAAGAAGAGTAATTTACAAGTGCAGTCTAATAAGAGTTAGCACAAAAAAGGTTGGTTTTGTAAATGATGTACCTATATTATGGAATAAGAGAAAGTTTTTTGAGAGAATAAGTTAGGCTCTGTCATCAAGTTACATAGGGGTAGCATACATTACAAAATGTAGGGAGTTCTCAGCACTATACGTAGGGAACACAGAACGCCCACTGAGGAAAAGAATGTACAAGCACTGCTATAATATTTTTAATAAGAAACCCAGGGGTGAACTTGCTAAACACTCAGAATTGTGTCATTTTCTTTTGAAAAAATTCACTTTGGTATATTAGAAAAAGTAGAATTAAACCCATGTGGTGGTGAATGGGAGACAAGAACACAAAGAACTGCTTCGGCATTGGAGGTTCAATGCCATGACCCCACCTGGTTTAAATAGTTTCAATTCAAGCAGTTTTGAGATTACAAGCTGATTAACTGTAAAGTAAAGGCTTATTTTTTTATACTGTAAATTGTTTTCAATCTATATAGTTTCATATTTATTTTTCTAAATATTTTTCTAAATATTTTCATAAGTATCTTTTAATCTTCTTCTTTCGGCTTTTCCCGGTTAGGGGTCACCACAGCGGATCACTGTCCGCTCATGATTGGCAGTGGAGCTTTACGGTGTCGAGTTGCCAGCCCGGTGCCCAACCTTCCACAGAAGGCACACACACACACACACACACACACACTCTCACGCCTAGGGCCAATTTAGTGTGTCCAATCCACCTACAGCATGTCTTTGGGATGTGGGAGGAAACCGGAGGAAACCCACACGACCACAGGGAGGACATGCAGACTCCACACAGAAGGCACCCCAGCCGAGAATCAAACCGGAGAACCTCTTGCTGTGAGGTGGCAACACTAACCTGCACCACCATCACCACCGTGGCCACCCCTTCATAAGCATCTTTTAATATATATATATATATATAGTTCCCTATCAGATTGCCAAAGTTTCAAAACTCCAAAGAACATATGGCTCAGACTATATCTCTGAAGTTTTGAAACTCCGACCACTACTTAGCATTGGGATCACCATATAGCGCTTAACCCAGGATTTGCTGGTTTCCTCACTGTAGTATGATCTCGGAGTTGGTATATTTAAGTAGCAGGGAGTGCAGGGGTGCTTGCCCTCCTGCAAAAACACACAGTTAAGGTGTTTTGTTTTATTTCTGTTGTGGAGTTTCAAAACTTTGGAGATATGGTCTTGGGCCATATGGTCTTCGGAGTTTTGAAACTTCGTCGATTTGATAGGGATCCATAAAGTTTTTTAGGATATGCATTATTAATAATGGCTTCTGCACCTTCATAAGTTTTGTAGGGAAATGTACATTTCAGTGAAAGAAATAATGTGCCGTCTCTAAGGAGGTGGGGTATAAAATGTGCAATATATGATGTTCATTGTTGTGATGAAGTACTTGATGTTTGTTAAAGGATGAACGTGCTTAACTAATATTTTTAATAAAGGTAGATTGTGTTACTTATTTGGTCTTTGGAGCTCTTTTTTAATATTGGAGTGTTCTTTCAATGGTGCTTCACTTAACACAAATGCTTCTTCTTTGTGGTTACAGAGCCAAGATATAATCCATAATGCTCCTCATCCTCCTGTTAAAAAGCGTCAACTATTGGTTGAAATTTCCTTTGCAGTACCACTTTTTGTAGCATTTCCCAGAAAGGCCATAGAACCATTTTAGGTAGAAAAAGCTGTCTTATTCTTCTTTATAAAAATGGGAAACACTATCATAGTTTGCCATTTAGAAGTACTAGTAGTCTGTTTCTTCTTCACAGCATTGAAAAGGTGCAATAACAATCAGATCTCAACAATAAACAATGCTTTCAGCATTTGCAACCGGACCTGATCTTCTCCTAAAGCGTTTGTACTCCAGACCTATTTAATTGCTGTAATGATTTTATCTAAAGAAATGAACCCACTCCTTCCATTTTTCCTGGAACTGCCTTCTCAAAGGAAGGCATGATGATTCCATTTACAAGTTACTAAAATGTTCCTTGTAATGTTACCAGTCATGCTCAAAGTCTCTTTAACAACATAGGCAATGATTTCCTAGGCCCTTATTAATTCACCTGATGGTTTGTCTTCCTACTGTTTCAGTGATTTGAGGTCTTGAACAAGGTCCATTCACACTGCATGTCCCAAACTTTCCCTGGCATATGGAAGAAGCTTTTTCAGAGATGACAGCTGACCATATCCTGCAACAAACTGCTTCCAGATACCCTCTAGGTGCTGTCAAGTATGGACAGGTATACAGGAAAAAATAATTTGTACATTTCTGAATTTCACTGTTTTTAAGTCATTTCCTTTTTTCCCTTTGGTGAAATACATCAGGTTATTATACTGAAGACACCAACATATCACACACTGTGGAAAACAAGTACATTCTGCAGTTAATATTCTTAACTCGATTGTGACAAACAGAATGATGGCTGTCTTTCTCAGGGCCCATTTTTTGTCATCAGTACTGAAACGGCATCTCCTCTACCCTTGCACACCAAGGGTAAGTGTAGTAGTAGAGGATTTCTATACTACTCTATCGTGAAATATGCATGCAAGACTCACAAAATGCCCACACGTATAAAACTGACTGAAATAAACAACACATTTTGCTCAATATCCTGAAAAATATCAGACCATGGCATGTTACTATGCCCAGCTCTTACATTCAGTAAATACATTGTAGTCTTATTTTGACAACTGCTAGTAGAAAATATTCCAATTATATAGGACTTTTATTTACTGATTTATTTCTTTATATTTGTTTTTATTATTGACTTACTTCTTTAATATTTAACTGAAGCAGAACATAACTAAATGTAGATTTATTTGGGTTTAGCCACAGGACAACACAATATCGCATGCATAAACAGAAAAACAAGTATAAAACAAAGTAAATTTGTTTTAACGAGCATTACATTTAAAGCAAATAATTGCATGAGCTAAAAATCCAGATATGTTCCCCTCAGTCTACTTAAAAAGAAACTAGCAAAGGCAGGAAGAAACATAAAAATACTTTATTCACAATACACTTGAGTAAATCTGTGAGCACCTTTGTATCTACAAATAGCAAAGGTGCACAGGTGTTTACAAAGCTCATGACCACCAGGGCCCTTATACACCTAGTTATGCAACCCAAATGTGACACAAAAATTTGATTTGCACAGGAGCGTATAGGTACACTGGTCAAGAGACAGAGTCCCCAAAACAAACACATACCTTTTTATATATGAATCATATTTAAAAATCTTATGAGAAAAATCACTTGTTGAAACTTAATTGCAAAATATTTAACTCTTACATGACTATCCATTTCTTCTTCAGGCAACATATATAGTTAAAATAAAATTAAGACCAAATTTACTAAAAGGATTTAATAAATTTTCCTTTTATATTTCAAATAGTCAAATTTATAATCCTTACTTCCCCGTCTTTTGTAATCAGTCACATTATTGAAAAAATGAAAATTTTAAAATTCACATATTTGCTTGAATATCTATACAAAGCATTGAAATATTTTTTTATTGCAGATACATATTTGTGTCTATTTCTATTTATCTTGCTTACAGGCTGTGTACAAAGCAAGGTAAACCACAAATTCTGATAAACACGTGAAAAAAAAAAACTAATATAACACGTGTTCTAGTGGTGCTCAAACACGGCTACCTTCATACACATCTACAGATACTACAAATATGAGCTTTAAACATACCTGTTTTGCAAACTTCTTTACCATATCGTAATTTCCCCCTTCAAATTTTTTTTTCATGTTAGAATTCCTTTCATTAACAAATTTTGTACTACTGTATACCTCTTTTATAAACCTCATCATTGTTACTTATTTTCACATACTGACCAGTGTGTAGAAAAAAAAAAGTGGGCACTATAAACCAGGATTTTTATTTTATATGAAAATGAAAAAAAGAAGTTATGTACTCACCATAACGTCACATGTTTGTAGTCCATCTCACTCTTCAGTCTTACTCATTGGTTCGGCTCCGACTCAGCCTATTTACAAGCTCAAAGTCTTCTAGTTGGCTCGTGGCTGGGTAGGTGTATCCCATGGTGCACCAGTACAATCCCCAGATCTTGTTTGCTGCTAAGAGAAATAATAACAAACATACAGAAAGAAGCCAATAATAAAAGGTGTCCAGTGAATAATGATAGCAATATTTTTCTGTCTCCAGATGCTTCCAGGGTGGGTTCATAAGAATGAAGGGCAAGATGGACTGCAATCATGGTACATTACGGTGAGTACATAACTTATGTTCGGTGTCCTATCTCTCCTTCATTCTTACTCATGGGACAGCGTCCCTAGCACCTTATTCTTGGGTGGCTCATGGAAAAATACTCCCGAGTACCGTGGAACCAAATGATGCTCTACCCCTAGAGGTTAAATCCAATTTGTAATGAGTAATAAATGTGTGAGGGGTAGCCCAAGTTGCTGTTGTGCAGATATTAAGTGGGACCCTGCCTTGAAAGGCTGCAGAGGTAGACTGAGATCTCGTAGAATGAGCCGTAATTTTGAAAGGTAAAGGCTTACCATCAGAAGCATAAATGTAAGCTATACAGCTAGAGATCCAATTTGAGAGAGAGTCACTTTGGAAACTGATAGACCTGATCTGGATTCGGAGAAGGAAATAATTGATTTGACTTCCTGAACTCCTTAGTCCGGTGCAAATAAAAACGTAATTGTCTATGAACATCCAACTGATGAAACCTGTATTCTGCTGCATTGGAATGATTTGGGAAGAAAAATGAAAGTTCTATGGATTGGTTCAAAGTGCTATGGGAACAGACCTTGGGGACAGAGGATGGATTAGTACGAAGAGATACTCTGTCTTAGTGAAATATCAGATAAGGGGGTTTTACAGACAGTGCTTGTAACTCTGACACCGGTCTAGCAGATGGGATTGGCACTAGAAACAAGGTTTTCCAAGACAGAAATTTCAAAGGCGATGAATGAGAAGGCTCAAGGGGCAGAGACTAATTTGGATAGCACAAATTCAAGTCCTATGAAGCAACAGGTTCTTGAAATGGGGGTCTTAAAGTGGCACCTTTGAGGAAGGTTCTGCACAGCCTATGTGACATCAGATTAGAATCTTCTATGCTTAGATGAAAATTAGAAATTGCTGCCAATTGAACCCTGACTGTGGCAGCCGCAGATCCCTGGTGGAAAAGTTCATACAGAAATTCCAAAACCACTGGAATGGAAGCAGTATAAGGGTCAACATTCTTTATCTCAGCCCAGACAGAGAATCACCTCCATTTACTGGAATATAATTTCCTAGTGGAGGGTTTATGAGATGATGTTAGGATATGAGTCACAGAGGGTGAGAAGTTGTGAAGCCTGACTAGGGATGGAACTGGTGCAGCCAAGCTGTCAAATTGAGGGTATGTAATGTGGGATGAAGCGAACCTGACATGTGCGTCAAGAGCTCTGACACTGGGTCCAGAATCCAAGGATCGTCTAGAAGAAGAGGCCCGAGAAAGGGGAACCAAACCTGATGAGGCCAGTAAGGAGCAACGAGGATCAGTTTGCTTCCCAGCTGTTACGCTTTCTGAATAACCTTGGATATGAGAGGAAAGGGAGGGAAAGCATAAAGGAGACCCAGAGGCCAATCATGAACAAGTGCGTCTCTCAATGACTCCCCTGGAGGGGGGATGAGGGAGAAATAGCTGCTGCATTTGGCATTGATTGGGCTGGCAAAGAGATTGCAGCAAGGCTGTCCCCCATCTGCGGAAAATCTGCTCCGCTATTTCCTGTTTCAGAGACCACTCATGAGGCATCAAAATTGCCTGGATGAGTTTGTCAGCTATCACGTTGGTTTTCCCTGGGATGTGAGTTGCCACTAGAACACGCTGGGAAGATATTGCCCATTTCCAAACTCAAATGGCCTCTCGACAAGAGTGGGTATGATCTGGTTCCACCTTGTTTGTTGATCTACCATACTACCCACATGTTGTCTGATTGTATTGCAATCGTCCCAAGAGGCAGAATGTCATGAAGTGCTTGCAACGCCAGGAGCACCGCCCTCATCTCTAGAACATTGATATACAGGTGTGCCTCGTGATCTTGCCATGTGCCTTGGACAGTCCTGCCTAGATAATGCCCCCCCCCACCCTGTGAGGCATCCGTGGTCACAGTGGCAATGGGTTGGCGAGGGACAAATGGAGGGCCCGTGGTTAACTGGTTGGGTTGAGTCCACCAAATGAGGTCCTTCTTGCAAGAGTCTGTCAGCAATATGTGAGGAGTTTATGATAGATGTTGAAAGGACCACTGGGACAACAGCAGCCACTGAAGAATCCACATGTGCAGTCTGGCTAGCGGCACTAGTAGTATGGTAGAAGCCATGGTCCCTAGAAGCCTCAGAACAGTCTTGGCCTTGACTTTTCGTAGGGGGAGAAGTCGGTGAATTTGAAGAACCAGATTCTGTGCTCCTTCTACTGGAAGTCAAGCCAATGTGGCTACTGTGTCTATCTCTGTGCCTATAAAAAATACAAATTGAGAGGGCAATAAGGCAGTTTTTTCCATTTGATAGTAATCCCTAACTGGGCACAAAGATGAATGATAGCATCCCTGGTC
>NC_056749.1:144227893-144327893 GCF_019279795.1 Protopterus annectens | reverse complement strand
CCAAACATAATAGGTAAACGGGGGGCTGCCATATCAAGATAATGGTATAACTCAGTGGTAAGACTTCCATCAATAAACATGTCGTTTAAAGTGTTTTTAATTCTGTGAAGAGCTTGGTTAAGTTCATTTCTAGATATAACTTCATAGTCCTCACTAGCTAAAGTTGCTTGCATGTATCTATTGTAATCTGTGTCATACATTAAGACTGCTCCCCCTCCCTTGTCGGGTTTCATAACCCTTTATCTGGTGACTTCTCACTGTTTGTATCAAATGTTTGTAGTACATGTTATTGTCTTGTACATTTTTACATTTGTTAAACAGTCCTCTAAAATGCATTTCGGAAACTTTTTCAAATGCTGCAATATGCGTGTTGAGTGGAGGATTATAAGTGCTAGGAACCCTTTCATCATTCAAAATGCCAGCATTCCCTCTAAACATGGTGTTTAAGTTTAATTTACGAGTATATAGCTTCAAATCACATAGAATACGTGGTAAGTTAAGATTACTAGGCAAGGCAAAATTAAAACCTTTTGCTAACAATTCAATAAGTTCCTGTTCAGGTACAAAAGTAGTGTAATTATAAACCTTAAAATCCCTGCCAATGTTGTAAATAATTATAGGCATACCATGGGAAAAGTTCGTCATTTCTTGCGACGATTGTAAAATTTCTTGTTCTGGGATTTCTTGTTGTTTTTGAACGAGTTCGGGTTCCGGTAGTTCCGTTGTTGTTGAAAACCCGAAGGCGGGTTAGGCATATTTCTGTCGCCATCATTCCGACTTCATTGTTGTTGTTTCTCATTAATTCCTTCACTTCTTCTTGGACCTGAATTGACCTCTCCATTCTGAAGTTGTGAGTCCATTAGAAGTGGAGGGAACTCCTCTAAATCAATGTCAGAGCTCTGGTCGTTGTTACTGTTGAAATTGTGGTGTGTATTTGAACGGGAAGTTGCCTGGGATTGTACCATTGCATTATACAAGAGAGGGGGGTCGGGATATGCCATATTTTTGTTGTAGGCTAATTTATCTCTGTTTAATTTACGTTTTTTGGTTTCATTGATCTTGTTCAACAAGGAATTAATAGTAATGAATATGCACCCAAAATCATATTCATAACTAGGAAACTCGTTATCGTCTTTAATTTCCTTTTCCAAAATCTCTAATTGAGTTTTTAAATCAATCATTTGGTTATTGTATGCCCCAATAAGTAATTCTAAAAAGCTAAGACCTTGCTGGTTAAAAAATTGTATTAACTGTTTGTGAAAAATGGAATCTTTAATGACTCCTGAAGGATATTTCCACTGTCTTAGTCCTTTCGGCACAATGTTCTGATTGATACATTCCCGAAAATAAATTGTTTCTGCTTGCAGTTTTTTATATTTTAAGAGAATTGAGTCAAATTCCTTTAACCTCAAAACAATGTTGTTACCATTGTTAAGGTTATTTTGATCAACATTATCAGTGGGAATGTCGTTGTTGCCGAAAATGTTATCTGGAGCTTTAATGAATTCCATAAGCGAAGGAGCTTTGTGGACAGGCAAATTAGTTCTTGTGTTTACCAAAATATTAGCTCCGTTTAAAGTAGGCTCATTCCTTTGAGGTTGTCCATTAGGAATGTTATCATTGGAATTGCTAGATGTATTTAATTGCTCAAAAGTGTTAGTGTCTGGTACAGACCTCAAAACGAGTGGGGTCTGTAAAAAACTAACCCCTGTTCTCGGCCGAACTGCCGGTGTTGTCTCAGGAAACCGAGTGTTGAATTGTGACGCCAAGTCGTCCACACGCTGAGTGAGGCGTTGAATTAGAGCTGTTAGGTTGCCATCCATTCTACTATCTTCATTGTGAGGCGAACCAGCTTCGGTGTTGGTTAAGAACGTACTTAGTGACTGCGATGGTTGGGTTCCGCTATTATTAGCCATAAACTAAAAACTTGAGAACCAAAACTAAGAAAATCAAAAAAATAACGGCACCAACTGCAGTCAGGTTAAACGTTCATAAAAACTGCTTTACTACGTAAGCGCTTTCATGCAGATACTCTCCGCACTTCTTCAGACAAACAAATACACAATTGTTACAGCTTATATAGTCACATTCATAATTAAATCATTAAACAATTAGCTACAATTGATTCAATTAAATTTACATTTTACAATTTAAAGCAATTAACTACTGAAATAAACTCAAACGATTCAATATAATGTTAAAACATTCTTATGTAGTTAATAATGAGATTATGTACAGAAACCAACACCATGCTAAGAATAGAAAATACATACAAATACTTATTCATATAGCATAATTCCTAGATCATATGTGCTTTGAGTAAAATACTTTCAAACTTGAATACGTATTTACAAATGTGATAATAATAAGAAATTATTAACTTGAAGTTTCCTGATGTTCTAAAGTATAAAAACAGGTACAATTTTTCTTTATACTAACTCCTTCAGAGTTACTATCTTAAAATGGCCTTGAGTTTTAACAAACATTTAATCGAACAAAACTCAAGGTGATAAAGACAATCTGATTTTCAGTCTTCTATTCTTGAAAAAGTAGAAAGAGAAATCCATGAAATGAAGTATTCCTATACTCCAAATTGTGAAACAACCAGCATCATAATTGTTTCTGATACAACTCTCTCTCAATAGATTCTATACTGCTTGGATAATTCCTCCCCAATTGTCCAGTGGATTTTAAATAGTGTGGAATTATGTTAAATGCAGGAATTCCACATCATGCACAAATCTTCTGAATTTCTCATGTACATACTATACACAAGTTGTAAATATGACATCAGTTATGTAAAACTGTAGATTTTACATCACTAGTCAGCTTTTCACTTGCTGATCCTGTCAGTTTATTTCAGGAAGAATGGAATAGCAACCCATACTCATGAGATACATGGTTTCTTTAAACTGGAACAAATCAATACCTACTATTCTCCATGGATAAGCTGAAACCAGGTATGATAACATTTTTTCTTTTAAAACATTTTATGGTTTGCATCGCAAATGGTATAGCTCTGCACTATTTGCCCTACTTAACATACATAACTAAAGAAAGCATTACATCTCTTGCACTCTCTCTGCAGTTTACTACTCCCAGATGTTATTTGTGCAACATTAGAAGCACTTGTTTCATTAGATTATCAGCAAGTCTTTTCTCTAATCTGACTAGCAAGCCCAGGAAGGCAACATTTTATTTCCTCAAAGAAAAACTACACAGTTTATTTCCTTACTGTTTTTTTATCATGTCAGACTTTCAGTTTAACGTCTTTCAGTAGCTGCGTTTCTAAGTTAATAAAACCTATGAACTGATTTGCTCTTTCTTCTATTATTGGCAACTAATTTATTAACCAAACTAATTTGTAGTTCTATTAAATAGTCATGCATTTGTATTAAACACGATCAATTCAGCTATTGTATTTGTATATGTCCTTACATTCACTGCTGCAGTATTCTTAACATATGGGGATTCGCTACAGTGGAAGCCCTATGTTCAGTCTATCAAAGACTCCTGTTACTTTAAAGCTATGCCAAATGTCACCCAAACACTCCTTGAATAGCATAGCATATAAAGGTGACATTCAGGCCTACCATAGTCAGAACTTCTCTGCCACCAGTCCAAACGTCTCTTTTCATCATCTGTTTACCTGACTCCATTTCTTGCCAGTTTAATGCATTTTCATTCTCCGGTGACTCCATACACTTATTTGCTGACTTCTTTGCAGCTGCAGATAAGTGCTACATTGGGGTTTTTGTTTTTTTCTTATCTTGTTTTGTGCTACTTGGGGTTAATGTCATCCAGGAAGGGTAAATGCCAGTGTGGGAGACCGATTCCCCATAAAGACCAACACGATAAGTGTCTTTTTTGTCTAGGAGCTTCTCATAGCCATACATCTTGGCAGGCGTTCATCAAAAAACCCTTTGCAGTAGACTGAGTAATCAGTTCAATATGCCACTTATTGTGAAGTATCATCTATAGTAATCACTCTGCCATATTGCTTGAATAACTGGTATGATTAGCCTGATGTCTTATGCTATTACTTCCTGAATGTGCAATAGTCAGGAGTGAGTCACCAGTCCCATACATGTGCAATATGAACATCAGAATATATCATACAACTAATGAAGTCCAATATTCTAAGCAATCACAATCTGAATTCATAGTCTTGCAATAACCACTAGTACAATGTTATCTAATGTCTTCCTGTCCAATTGTGGTAATTTACTGTGTTGTTAATATTTTAATTACTTTATGTGCAAAAGTCTTACTGTCATTCATACTGTGTGTGTTCATTGCTATGTCTTGCATAGGGACCAAAGCAAATTAATTTCATCAGCTTGCAGTGCTGTATGTATCTGATCAACAATAAAGCTTACTTTGACTTTCGTCCCTTTTCTTGTATCTTGAGAGCCAACATAGTAAGCTTCTCGCTAAGGATACACTGGAAAGAACCTCCCACCCTGAGGGTCAGCCATTTGGGAAGAAGGTGAAAAAGGTATGACCGGAATCTTCCACTGTCCAGCCTCTGCCAGGCGTGTCTCCCGAAGTCATTACAAACATGGAGGCTCGCCCAGTTATGGTGTTGGATTTCTCCGCCACGATCATGTTGGAGGCTGGTGAGGATCAAACTGAGAGCACGTCTGAAGAGGCTTTGCAAGCATCCATCTCAGATGTTAAGGGGAAACCACATTTTTTTTCCAAGGGGCCTATGGTAGTTTCTCCATTTATAGTTGGGGAAGAAGTTCCTACTATGGTTCTCGAGTGTCATCCTGGTCTGAGCCTTCTCAGTTTTTTTAGATGGAACATTCCCTAAAAAAAGAAACAAAAATGTAAAGATGTTTCTTCTGCTCCTAAGTATCCACAAAGTGACTGGCAAGCCTTTTCTCAGGGGCTATTTACTGCTTCAATGTCCTTAAAGCCTCAAGGGATTTCAGTTCCTGGTCCTCCACTCCGCCTAAAAGGCCTAGAGAACAGATTCTTCTGAGGATGAGTCCTATTCTGATGATGAATCCCTTGACTTATTCTACTCAAATTCTTTCTCCTTTGGACTATGGGTCAGAGGAGGAGGAATTTATTAGTCCTGATGTTCCTTTTGAGGAAATTTCCTTTGGGGACACACACTAGCATGATCGATGTTTTTTTTAAGTGGGATTGTGCTGAGGTCTACGATATCCATAACAGGTACTATGACTTACTGCAGTAGTATCTCCTAAGCCTGTGGCTATTCCTGCTGTTTTTGGCTGCTTTGCTGGATGCCTTTTCCAGTGCCTCTCATGCAATAAGGTGTTCTGCTGCTGACCCCTCTGTAGTATCTGGAGCCTCTGATAAGCCATCTCAATTGCTTCATTCACCCAGGTCATTGCCTTCCAACAAGGATAGTAGAGCTATGGAAAGACTGGATAAGAAAGTTTTCACTTCTTCTACCCTAGGTTTTAAGGCTATTAATTATCAGACCCATATGCCAAGCTATGTGTTGGCTCTTCTTTCTCAAGCCTGTCAACTTATTTCTAATTTTCCAGACACTGTGGGTAAAACTTTTGTTCTTTTCTTGCTAGGGACTTCCTGTCATTCTATTAAATACAGTTCTAAAGTGGCAGATGTCTCTTCTAGGGCTGCTGTTTTTGGTTCAGTGATGAGGAGGTATTAGGCTTCAACCTCTTCCTGATAATATCAAGGCTAAATTGATGGATGTTCCTCTGGATTCTAAGCTTTTGTTTGGGGAAGCTGCTGCTGGTTTGTTTTAGTCCCTTCAGGATAAGGGTAAGCCCTTACAGAAGCTTAAACATGTGTTTCTCTCTGCCTAAATTTCAGAGATACTACCCCGCTAAGCCTGCCTTTTTTCATAGGCAATCCTGCCCTTCTACTAAAGTTAGAGAGAGTGGCAAACGGGCTCCTCCTGCTAAGGATCCTTAATTTTCAGGGACTCAAACCTTCCTTTCCAGACAAACCAGGTGCTGTATGACTATCCATCTCTTCCCAGCCATATTCCGGTTTCTCTTCTCCGTTCTTTTTCTCTTCCTGTTTGGATTATGATCGATCCCTCAAGATTCTTGGGTTCTGTTGATCATTCATCAGGGGTACTTCATGGTGTGGAAATCCCATCCTTCTTTTATGGGCATTCCTAAGCCTCCTTGGCAACAGCTTTCCTTTTTCCCCAGAGGTTGTTCAATATCTCTTGACATAGGGTACTATTCAAGAGGTTTCTCCCAAAGGAGAAACGGCTCTACTCCAAACTGTTTCTTGTGCCCAGGGAACAGCGCACTTGAAGACCTATTCTAGACCTCACTCGTCTAAACACTTTTCTGAAGGTGCCTTCCTTTTGGTTGTTGTCCCTTCACATTCTGTTTCCTCTCTTGCTCCCTCAGGCTTATATGGTGTCTCTGGATCTCAAGGATGCTTCTCTCCATATTCTGATCCATCCTTTTTTCAGGAAGTTCTTGCATTTCTCTGTTGCTGCCTGGCAATTTCAGTTCTCTTATTCGTCCTTTGGCCTTTCCACTACCCCAAGGGTGTTCACCAAATGCCTTGCTCCTGTTATTGACTTTTGCAGGCTTTAAGGGGTCCAGATGTTTCCTTACTTGGATGACCTGTTGATTCAGGTATCCTCTCCAAAGGCCTTTTTGCAAAATCTTCATTTTGCAGTTTCCTTTCTTCTGAGTCTGGGGTTCACTATACATTTAAGAAAGCCCTCTCTGGCTCCTTCTCAGGATCATGTTTTTCTGGGTTGCAGGATTCAGACGGTGCCAATGCTGGCTTCCCTGCCCCCTCCAAAGACCTTAACTCTCAGTTCTTTAACGCTCTTCCTCCTCTGGCTTCTGTTACTGCCAGGGAGTTTTTGAGTGCTCTGGGTTTCATGACATCAGCATTCTGATGCTCCCTTTGGCCAAACTTAACATGAGAAAGTTCCAGTGGTTTCTGAAGTCAGTGTGGCTTCAACATGAACATTCTCTAGACTTCATAGTTCCTCTTCTTCCTTTTATCAGGAACTTCACTGGTGGATTCAGTAGTTATCTCCGAATCTAGGCATCCCTCTTCATCCCCCTCTTCCGTCTCAGGATTTGTTCACAGATGCTTCAGATATGGGATGGGGTGACAACTGGCCTCCTAAAAATTTAAGGGTTCTGGTCGCCTCATCAGCAGGAGGAGCACATTACTGTCAAAGAGATAAACGCTTGTCTGCTGGCTCTTCACTCCTGTCATCCTCTCTTCTCTCCAGGGCCTCTGTGTTCAGACAATACTACAGTGATGTGGTATAACAACACAAAGGGAGGAATGATATCTTATCTTCTTTGCTGGTTGGCACTTCTGTTATGGGATCTTGCTGTCAAGCATCAAATAACTCTTCAGGCAGTTTCTATCCTTTCCAGTCAGAACATTGTGCCAGACACTGAGCAGGTCCTTTACTCAGTCTCAAGAAAGCATGCTGCACAGAGATGCATTTCTGGACAGTATCCACCAGCGGGGTACTCCTCACATGGATCTTTTTGCCTCCCCTCTTAATAGACAACTTCCTCCGTTTTGTGCCAGAGTTCCAGGTCCTCTGCTGTGGAAGGTGGACATCCTCTTATTTTCTTGTAAGTGGATGCTTCTTTTTGCATTCCCTCCCCTTCCTCTCATTCCAAAAGTCATGTTCAAAACTCAACAGGATGCACCCAAATGCTCCCCAAGTCTTGCTGGTGACTCCCTTTTTGGCCGCGACAGCACTGGTTCCCTCTTCTTCTGCTTTCAGCCAGGGGTAATCATCACAAGTTACCTCACAGGGTGGATCTACTCTCACAGGAAAGGAAGCTCTCATCTATCCCTACCTGTCCAAGCTTCAACTGACACTGTGGCCGATAGGATTTAGATTTCTCATAGACACCTTTTTTCCTGAATATGTGCTGTAAGTCCTGCTGGAGGCCAGGAAACCTACTACTAGCAATTCCTACTTATCCATATGGAAGAGTTTTTTTAGTTGGTGTGTCTATATCTTAACCTGGACCTACTTACTGTTGATGTTCCTTTGGTTCTGTCTTATTTGTGTGAATTGCTCAATAATGGTTTGGCCTATTCTTCTATTAAGACCCACTCATCAGCTATCTCTGTTTGTCTGCCTTTTCTTCTCTTTTAGGTTCTAGATTTGAGGTGAAAATTTCTTAAAGGAGTCCTTAATATTAGACCTCACAGGAAGCCTGTTCCTACTCCCTGGGATCTTAATTTTGTTTTGGAGGAGTTTACTTAGGGCCCTTTCAATCCTGCTGCTTCAGCTTCCTTGTAGCATTGTTCCTGGAAGACTGTTCTTGTGTTAGCTCTTACTTCTGCCAGTCAGGTGTCCGAGTTACAGGCCTTTATGGCTTGTCCTCTTTTTTTTCATCTTTCATGAGGATAGTGTGTCCTTGCTTACTGATCCTTCTTTTATACCTATGGTGGTTAATGAGGTATCACTTAATCAGTCTACTTTTTTCCCGTCCCCAATCTGACAGTGAGAGGGTGCTGCATGCTTTAGACATACATAGGCAACTCGAGGTTTATTTGGATAAGACTGTGGCTATTAGAAAATATGATAAGTTGTTTCTTTTCAACCTAGAGCTTTGTGACTTGCTCTATATCAAAGCAAACTAGTTCTTATTCGATTTCTAAGGCTATTTTTTTTTGTTACACTTTTCATGGTAACAGCCTTTTCTCTTCAGTCAAGGCTCATTCTACTAGTGCTGTGATATCTTCTGGTGCTTTTTTCAAGGACTAAATCTGTTCTTGAAGCCGCTACCTGGACTTCTATGCATACCTCTTCCAAGCAATATACGTTGGATGGTATCTCTAGAGCTAGGACTGGTTTTACTAGTACTGTTGTTCTTCAAGGCTTTTTAGGAGGCTGTTCTGCTCCTTCCCCCTATTTTCCTCTTGAATGTTGGCACTCTCCTATATGTTAATACTGCAATAGTGAATGTAAGGAGATAATACAGTTTTGTAAAATCTTACTATAACAGTAGATGTCCTTTCCTTCACTGCTGCAGTATTCACTCCTTCCCTCTAGTCTCTTGTCTTCCTGGATGCACAGGTGACCTCTTGGGTTTCTTAGACTAGTGTTCCTACTTGGGCAATCCGTTCTGACTATAGTAGGCCTCAACACCACCTGCAAGCAGTGTTTGGTAGACTGGCCAGACATCTGGCTTCCATGGCATGGAATCCCCATATGTTAAGAATACTGCAGAATTGAAGGCAAGGACATCTGGTAAGATTTTACACAACTGTACTTTCCTTGCCAAGTCCTTAATTTACAATCAGGTCATACTTCTATAGATTAAGTAGTACTCTGCAAAAAAAAAAAAAAAAAAAAAAAAAAAAATCAGAGGTGCCTTGTACAAAGACTTTTTTAAAGCACTTTGCAATGGACAGTTATCTGTTTCCACCTGAACTATTTTACATTACACATATCCATGGAATTTCTCACATCCATATATTACTGCTATACGTTCATATTCTATATAACTGTACCTTTTTATCTAAAAGTGCTCTTGACTATAAAACAGATCTGCATATTTGTAGAATCACAGTTCCTATATCATTCTGTTTGGAAACTACTTATAACTATATTCTTAATATCACTGTACTTAATTTTTTAAGAACCTCTTACTAGCTTTTTGAGCATTTCAGAACTCTTTCCTGTTCATTTTTCAATGATCACCCACAATCTTACTCTAAAAGTTTACTTAGAAGCATAGTTATCTCAAATATATTGGTGCAGACTTTGCAAGACACTGCATTATTCTTATAAACCAAAGCAATGTTTTTTTTTTCTGGCATTGTCATTTGTGCAATAGCTTGGATTTTATATAGATCACGTGCAATGCCCACTAACTTAGTATTTCTGAGTCTACATTATGATTTTATATTTATTGTTAGTTAATTTGACATATTCTGCCTTAACATCTTTAGCATCTTTATCAGTATTTTGCAATGTTACTGCCTTTCTCCACATTAATACATCAATTATGTTTACAACACCTTCCAAACCTTACATAACATGGACAACATATCTTTGGAGCACCTCAGGTGTTGAAGAAACACAAAACAAATGCAATCTATACCTTCCTAATGACATGCTACTTGTGCATTACCTGTTTTATTCATCTATCGTAATCTACAAATCCTAGTTTGCATCTACCGAAAAGAAAATAACATTTGACATTTCCGAGGCTATTCCCTCAGCTGAAAGCAATGTTCTCGTTTAATAACATTTTCAGAAATTGTTGATCAAAATACACATGAATAATGTCTTTCTTTACCACCATCACCACATGATTTGTCCATAGAATTGACGCAAACTGCTTTTCAATGATGCCTCTTGTCTGCATACACTTCAGTTCCACTGCAGCTTTACTTTGGAGTACTACCGTTTTTATTTTTTTTTCCCTCTGGGAGAATATATAACTGGTACTGAATTAGCTTTTATTTATATGTGATATTCGCACACTTCCTAAGCCTATAAGCAATCAGCACAGTCATACAGACTATCATTAATACATTTCTGCAGAAAATTTGAGATACCTCTGTGAATCTGTAAATGATTTTGTACACATGCAGTATTTGTTTTTACACTGAACTCATTTCATAATTCAAAGCTTCTTGCAAGCCCTGTAGCCCAAAATATCAGGAGAGTCTAGTTCTTTACATAATACCGTTTAATAAGACTGAATTATTTTAGACTTGAATTAATATCAGTATTTTTGGCATAATCATGTCATACTGTGACCTGAGTAGTTAACAAGGTTCTCAGAACCCTATTCCCCAGGTCCAACTTTTTAAAATTATTTTCTAAGCTATTGCATTGTTTGCCCATATATAATATTAGCAACAAAATGTAATTAACATTTTGCGATGCTAGTTGTGTTACGTAATTTTTTAACCTTTACAGACAGTACTTCTGTGGGCTGCTGGAGTGATCAGATGAGTGCATGTGCAAACTGATTAGCTATCACTCTTCCAATGGGCTGCCTCAGATGAGTGCATGTGCATACTGATTAGCTATCATTCTCCCACTGGCTGCCTCAGATGAGTACATGTGCATACTGATTAGCTATCACTCTTCCAATGGGCTGCCTCAGATGAGTGCATGTGCATACTGATTAGCTATCATTCTCCCACTGGCTGCCTCAGATGAGTACATGTGCATACTGATTAGCTATCACTCTTCCAATGGGCTGCCTCAGATGAGTGCATGTGCATACTGATTAGCTATCATTCTCCCACTGGCTGCCTCAGATGAGTACATGTGCATACTGATTAGCTATCACTCTTCCAATGGGCTGCCTCAGATGAGTGCATGTGCATACTGATCAGCTATCGCTCTTCCACTGGTTGCCTCACCTCCTGCCTCCATTGCCATCCATCCCTGGAATTGGCCTGTTATACCAATTTATCTCTTCCTTCTCCTCTAGCTGGTCATTATAGCTCAGCATAGACAGGAAAAATCATGCTAGCATCAATTATATAGTTACATAACTTAAGCAATAATAACCTATCAAAAATGAAACTCCTGGCACTCAACACAGCAGCATGCATGCAAATTATAGGAATTACATTACTGATGTCTACCCTACCTAGAACCGTCTAAATAAATGAACAAGTGCACTTCTGTATTCTAGTAATCCTTCTTTAATTTTTGTAAAAGTCAAAGTACGATTCAAGTTCATGAAATTAGTACTGTTTCAGTCTTTGATGTTATCCAGAAGTGCTCATTCACAGCAACTGCAATGTGCCCTGTAATGACTCCTGCAATTCATATGGGGTTATATGTTTCAGTAACATTTCCAAGTATGATTGTAAGTTAATTTTTAGAAGACCCATTTCTCCTACTATTATTGGAACTGTGATTATCTTTCTTGCATATTGCCCTCGTTTCTGTCTGCAAATCCTGGTATTTTTTGATTTTGTCTCTCTGTGCATAAGACACTGGACACTAGATATTACTATATCCGTTTTTCTTGCATCTATTTTTTGCTGGTAATAACTTCTATTACTGGACAGCTGAGAGAAATGTTTCTCTCCTCTGTGTCAAGTCATGGAAAAGCAAACATTTTTAAAAATATTTTACCCAAGGAATATTGCTGCCAAGAAAGGAAATACAAAACAGATTATACATACTGTTCCTTAACATACATATAGCATTAAAAACTACCTTCAGACTAAATATACTTCTCTGGAACCTATCTAATAGGCAAACAAGATTGTGATTACATCAAACGAAACAAAAAATACTCCCCTTTCTCTATATTAAACCTTATTTAGCCACCTTCAAAAAGTTAATATCCTTTAATTTCCACTTAATATCATTCCAATATAAACAGACATCCTGCCACTAAAAGAAAGTCATTCCAAATGAACGGGCACTAGGACATCTGTCCTCAACATTTATCTACTTCTTGCCTTTTGGCAGACTGCCATTAATCAAGTAATCCTTCTTGGTTATTTCCTTCAAACAATATACCTATCAACCAACATATAGTCTAGCACATCCCTCTTGCCTGTCCGGATTTACACAGTATGTCCAGATTTTGGTCTCATATTTTGGATTGGTCCTCAAAATATTGAAGCCACTAAACAGGAATTTGAGTTTCAGCTTTCATATACTTTAAAAAATGCTACAATAAAATTGTTATGCAGTTTCTGATCTATAACTGCAATATTTAAAAATAATCCCTATTTTTGAGTCTTTGTCCCCACATTATTGGCTTTGTCTGCATTTCTTCTGCAGAAAGAGAAAGGTAAGGTCAACCCAACTTTATTTCTGCCTCAAGTCTCCTTCAAGAACTTTATTTTTTCTGTACTGATCTTATTTTAACTCTCCTATACACATTCAACAACTAAATTTCCTACTTACACATGCTTTAATTCAGGTCCACGTATTACCCCTAAACAAACTAAAAACCTCAAGAACCTCTTTTCAAGTATAAATCCCTATGATATGGCACAAGTTGGACTACTGTAATGCCAGTTCTATTAATCTGCAGCAGAGTTGAGATCAATCCAGCATCACCTATTACTCAAATTTTATTCCACATACCTCTCCTCCATGTGAAGCACAAAGACATTGTATTACTCAATGCAAGATGCTTCAACCATAAACTACAACAACTTTCCTACTTTGTTCATCCAGAATCTTGACTTCATAGCAATAGCAGAACCCTCAATAAAAATAATATTCCAGACCTGGTGAGGACTACATTTTCAATGTCTGTACAAACAAAAGATGTGGAGGATGTGAAGATAGTTAGAAACACCCATCACCAGCCAGAGTGATTCAGCTAGTGAAAATCCTAACTGGCTAGCAGTTAAACTGAATATCAGCAACTCCTTCACTGTGAACCTTGTTCTTGTATACCTATATACTCCTAGATTCTATTACTGGTAAATTCAAGTTTCTACTCGACCTAGTCTTAGAAAATAAATAAACTCTGATAATATGCTGTATATACAATTTATTTATTATGGGGTTGGGAGGCTGGTTTAATGGTAAGGTGTTTACCTTATAGACATATGGTGCAGGGTTTGATTCTTACATGGGGTAATTGGCTAGGCTTAAAATGACCCACAAATGCAGTTAGCCCAGTACTAATCTATGATCCTATGCTCCTAAAAGGGCACACAAAATAGACAGCATTCTTTCAAAGTATAACCTTTTTATTTCCAGGACTTGTTAACACAAGTTCTATAATACGGAGACTGAATGATCAAACATGCAGACTTACTTTTAGGAATATTCCCTTTTTCGTAGGTATGGCGATCATGGAGTTGGTATGTATAAAATATTGGGAGAGGTATGGCAGGATCCCCCACATCAGGACAGAGGGGGGTATAGATTTTCCTCCTTAAAAAAGTTAAAGCTGAACAGTGATGTTTTACATCTGCTGCTCTCCTGTATTTTTGGACTCAGTTTTAATATTTTCAACACTTGCAGTTATGAGTCTCAGAATTACGACAGAGAACCATTATCAAAATGGCAATTAATTATGTTATTTTTTTATCTTTATATTCTTTATTGAACTACACTGTGAACTTCCCTCTAAATGCAGACTTCAGCAAAACCTTCCATAGATCTTCATAAATTACCCTACCAACTCTGTCCATGTATAACAGCTTAATATTTTCCAGTCTTTACCTCCTTTTGCCATATCATCTACAGCTTCCAATATAATTAGCAACAATTCTCTCATTTCTTTTGGACATATTCTGTTTAATATATTAAACAAATTTCAGTGTAAAGTTTACCAAAATTCTGTAGTCATTTAAACGTAACTCTATTAGTCTTCATTTCTCCAGCTCTACCTTCTGTCCCTTTTTTCATATATGCTATCACTGTTCTCAAGCATTCAGCTTCTCATGAACTTTATGACATTTATTAAATACCTTTAAAAATATTATAATTTGTTCATAAATCTAATAGCATATACCAGTCAATCCAGATACTATACCTCTGTTTTAAGTTGTCTCAACAGTACATCAGATTCTGCTAAAATATGTTGCTGTGCATCAGATCTCTTTTGCATCTAAGATTGAAACATCACATGACTTATTTCCAAATTAACATTTTGTCTTGCTAGTTGTGTTAAATAGTTTTAAACCTTTTTTCATCGATTTTCTGAAGATTAACTACTAATCTCATAATTTCAATCTACATCTTACATAATGTACCTCTGTTTGCTGTTTATATGTTTTTTATTATTTTCTTATTTTACTTCATAGCTACATTTACGTTTCCTTCTGAATAACAAGTCCCTAACTTTTTTGAAGTCTCTTTTCTTAATCCCTTCCTGCATAGTCATGCTTCTAACATTACTCAAGGTTTAAACTAAGTTTGTACACCCCTTTCTTTTTCTACCTCAAACATCTCTTTCTACATCCTCTGCATACCACTTTATAATAGCTTTTACCATCTTACAACATATGGTGGATGAATTCAACTTCTACAGACTATACACATCCTTTGGAATTCACCTTTCTTGTTTAGTGTGGTTTCCAATCATACCTCTTAACCTCTTTGCAGAAGAAGCCTGGACAAAGCTAAAAAGAATGGGGAGAGAAAGATCCAAAAAATGGACAATTTTTAAATATTGCAGTTATAAATTTAGAAGGTTGCTAAAATAAAATATTTTGTGTTATCATACATTTTCTTAAGTGTCCAAGTCTGAAATTCAAATGTCTGTCATAATTTAATGTCTTCAATCCTCAATAATGTGTCAGAAAACTTCATATTTTATGAGGAACAGTCCAAAAATATGAGGCCAAAATCTGGACATCCAATGAAAATCTGGACAATTGACAGGAATGTTTCCAATATCTTGAAACAAAGTAAACAAAAGAGCAAGGCTTCAAGCTGATACACATTAATCCTAAAGGAAAAATGTAAAACAGTTGAGGCATAATTTACAAAGAAAAAAAAAAGAAACACTAGTGCCACATTGGTCTTCTTGCTCTTTAAAATATGTTGTCTCCAAAAAAACATATTAATAAACATTTAGAAGAGTTCCAGTAGCACCTGTTTACATTCATAGATCACTTGCCTGCAAAAATGATACCCACATTCTGTATACTTCTGAGGTCTCACTTGCTGCTGTTAAATGCATACATTGACTCTCCCCCCAACAGGTCATATCATTTTTATTCAACAGTGATAGTGTTCTTCATGTGAGATCCAACAGCCTTGTTCTTTATTTGCGATAGGTCCTCTTTTTGTTTACACCTCTTACATTTGAATGTAAGGAAAGTAAAAGAAATAATGATCACAGAGTAATTTATTACAGTTTTTTTCTCATCGACACACACACACACACACACACAAACAAAACCTTCCGCCAAACTAGCAATATCAATGACTGCCCATGAATCATGGAATTGCCCTTTAATTTAGAGTGCCCCCCCCCAGATGACCGTCAGTTCTGGCAATCAGCTCTCATGTGTGATTGCCAAATGCAGTGACAAACTGCCACTGTAATATATTTCCATTTCCTTATGTACAGCGCTCCCCTCACACATTAAATATAAATTTACAAATTGTAACAATTTTACTGTGCTGTGGGCAGTGTGTACTAGTGCCAGTGCCCACAAATATAACTTGTTTCATGACAGCATTTTTCACATAACTCAAACATCAGGGAAAAAGTAAGAAAACTGTAGGGGGACATAAGCTTTTTTTTTTTTAATGTTGCGAATGCATTTCCACCCTGATTGGCTGCTGTTCTTGGTTTTTAAGAACATCACTGATTTTGATGCATATTTTTGCTCTCTCTGTTGTAAAATTAATTTTATTTTTTGGTAAATAACTGAAGATTACATTTAATAATGCTACTCATTAGATTTTTCACAATTCATTGTTCAGGAAATGCATGTTAATGTAAAACCTGTGTTGTGTTGATTTCTGAAGTAAATTAGCCTTTGTTCCCCCCACCACCCTTATTTTGGCTTTAGACTAAATTACTGATCAAAGGTGTTAAGAGCTATACCTTGCCTTCCTCAAAAACTGTCAAAGCTATCTATCGTGTTACGTTACTGTCAGACATAGGTTTCTCCGCGGAAGCGGTCAATGGTTTGTGTAGTACCTTGAAAACTGAACTTTCTGAGTAACTGGATCTTACATGAGGGTCCCACAAGGTTCAGTCTGGGCAGTTTCTGTCTGTATTTACTCCAGGGCATACCATTTACTTTCTGTAAGAATGAACAGTCTCTTATTCTCACCATATATTAATGATCTAACATGCAGATCTGTCTCCGACTAACTCCTTAATGTACGCAGATGACATTCTCATGACCCAGTCTAACGAAAGGTTTTGCATTCTGAACAGTATATTTCAAAAGGACTTTGAAGCTATATGAAACTGGCTTGTAAAAATAAGCTGTCCAATACACCAAAACCACAGTGATGCTTTTCCCTTCATATATATTTGAAATGAACTGCGATTATTTGAATGAGGTATTACCCCTCGGACACTTACAGTAATCCATCTCACTTCTTGAATAAGGTATTACCAAGTCAGACATTTAGTATAATCCATTTCACCACAGCCTAATCTGCTCAACATTCAGCTATGAAACCATCCAGTTTCTCTGTCTTAGCCTTACCCAAATCCTACATATCTAAGACTGGAAAATGGATTTTGAGAATAGCAAAACCAAATAAAAAAAATGAGTTTTCTAATCCTGCAGTACAAAACATTTAATGGATCGCAAGAACTATACCCCTAAATATTCCACTTATCAAGTTAGTGATATTATCTGGCTTCTGGTAGGTTGAGTTAGGTAGAGATGATCATTTTAAGCACATTTACTTTTTACTCTTATTGCATGCATCATGTGTAGCTTTAGCTCTCTGTTGATGGAAGTTATTAATTTATAGCTTAATCAGGGATAAGATGGAATTTTAGTGTAATATTTCTGAATTAATAGGACATTTATGACATGCACAGCATATGGGTAAATATGGTTATGACAAAAAAAACTTCATAATAAAATGGGATAAGTGAATTATACTGTTATATCTAGCCATACAAAATAGTAATATTGGTCACAAATAGTAAGACAGCCAAGTGAAGTAGATGCAGAAAAGCATACTCTATTTTGGCTCCTGATGGGCACAAGTCCTGTGTTCCCTATGCAGTGCATTGATTATGTATGCTCCCAGAGTTCAGATGAACTTATAAACAACTTTCCATGAATATTTGTAAGATTATCTCAACCAAAAGAGGTGGAATAAGAACACTTTTCTATTTTTGTGTGTAAATATTCAAAATTAATGTATAAGTTGATTAAATCATCTAATACCTATGAACAAGTTGATCAACTGGGTACATAATCCTACATAAAATAAACAAAGCCAGATCTATACCACCACAGACTATAATGCAGAAAAATAAATCCCATAGATTTTAATGTAATGAAAGCCCCAAGGAGTACACAGGTATGAACTATGTGAGGTCTACAGTATGGCACAAGATGTCTTGTACTGTAAAATTATGGAATAATTTCAGTAAGAAAAGGCAAAGACAATGCAATTCAATGCAACAGAGACAGTTAAAAAACAAAATAAAGAGTGCAATAAAAATAAACATGATAAATAACAAATCTCCCAAATAACACTAAAACAAACCAGTTTACAACTGCAAAGAAGTAAGATTACCAAACTGACAAAAGCCAAAAATACACGTCAACAGATAACCACCACACACACACACAAAAGCCAACAGTCACTAATTAAGAAATCAATCTAAAGACAGTTTAGTCTGGCAGTGAGAATTTTATGAGCTGGTCCTTGACTCACTCACACCAAGTTGTTAAACCCTCAAACATAACAAAAATCACTTATGACTACCTAAAGGTACTGCTGCTGAATGGTAGGAATTTAAATAAAAAACTGCCTCACTCTGGAGGATGTACACACATGTGCATCACAGAAACATGATTCAGAACCATGGACAGCACCCTGGCTATCAAAGGCTAATGCCTTTCATACATTTTGATCCTCATCAGCTTAGGATAAAAGAAAGTGAGGAGGCGACTTGTTGGACCAGACACTGCTAAGTCTGACTCAACAACATGACTTACATGAGTTGCTCGATGCCCAGCTAACCATGGGTGTGACCCCCTGTCATACCCTTGCTAGTTACAGATCCACTAACACAAGAATGGAAGACCACACCACCTACCTAAACCTACTGGAATCTCTTAACATTCAGCCCAACACCAACTACCCCTCCATAAACTGGGAGACTTATATGGCCTATAATTCACTTTCTCAGAGGTTTTTGGACTTCAAAGCAAATGCCCTGGAGCAACTAGTTAGCTCCCCAGCTAGAAGTGCAAATATCCTAGACTTGATACATACTGACATGGGGGGATGCTGCTCCCTCCCATGCATTAACTCCTCCCTGGTAAGATCGGACTACAAAATGATCTCCTTTACTACTAAAACTAACCTAGAACCCCCATCAAATTCCAAACCTGTTAAGAACTTTGCAAAGGCAAATTACCTCAAAATAAGTGACAGCTTATTAAACTTTCAAGCCCTTCCACACCCGGATGGTACTGAGGCCTACTCTGAGCTGAACACACAAGCACTGTACAACCACATTCATAGCTGCATGGAGGAGGCACAGTGCATGTTTAAGTCAAACCTATGATTACTGGCAAAAATAAAACCCACTGGTGGACCCCTAGCATTAATAGGCTATTCAACAAAAGGAAAGAAATCCTCGCCAAAGCCAAGATGGAACGGACAAAACAATGCAAAAAGGCACTCACCAGTCTAAACAGACAAAGTAGAGAGTTGGTCAAATCTGCCAAAGCAAACTACGAGGCAAAGATAGCCTACCAAGTGAAAGATAACCATAAGGCTTTTTTTTTTTGTCATGTACGTAACCTCAGGGGGAGACGCTCAGCAATGTGCCAAGTTAATCATGAACAGCAAAACTTATACCCATCCTGAAACTATAGCAAAACTGCTGGCTGACAATTTCAGTTCAAACTTCTCCCCCCAACACTATGTAACGCATCTAAAGAAATACCAACAACCATCCCCCTATTGGTCATTATGAGGGAACAAGTTCTTATTGCACTCATTAAAGACAAAACAGAGCCTCTATGAGTCCTGACAACATTTCAGGATGCTTAAGTACCTTACAACAGAATATGTCAGGGCCACTAGAAACTTTCTCTAACTACAGCCACTGGAATGATTTTATCCTAATGGAATGGAGAACTGCAATAGTCATCCTTTTATATAAGGGGGTCCATCAACTGACACAGGGACAAACAGACCCATAAGCTTGACCAGTCATATCTGCAAGACCATGGAAAGAATTATCATGGACCTGATCAATAGTGACATAGAAAATCTCCAAGCACTAGACCAATTTGGCTTTGTCAAAGGGAGGTCTTGCCAACTCACTCTGGTGGACATCTTTGAGAAAGTCACCAGGGTCATGGATGAGGGTAAAATGGTACACACCACTTATCTAGACCTGGCCAAACTTCCAACACAGTCCCCCACTCAGGATCAAACTTACTGAGTTAGGCATGAACCCCTACATCGTCAGATGGATAGCAAACTGGTTCAATGACCAGATACGTTGTCTGGATAGGCATATCCACTTCCAGAAAGAAACCCACAGGGCTCAGTGTTAAGACCCCTCCTGTTTGGTATATACTTCTCTGAAGTGAAAGCTGATTTTGGGACATTCTGACTCTAAGTTTGCTGACAATTGTAAGCTGTGAACAATCATTGAATCCCCAAATGATGCTGACATCCTACAAACAGGCCTAAAAAAGACAAATGACTGATTCCAAAACCACGGTCTGAAACTAAGTGCTAAAAAATGTGCAATCATACCTTTCATTAAATCAGATACAGCACACCCCTAAAAGTAGACCCAGTGGTGAGGGACCTAGGAACACAGATAGGTAGACAATAACTTAAACTATGACCACCAGGTAGCTAAGGTAGTGAGGAAATCCTTCTGTGTGGCTCAACTTATAAGTAAAGGCATCCTAACAAGATCAATGGAAATCACAGTACCTTTTTACTCAGTCATCATCAACCCCATAATAGAGTAAAATGTCTCTTCTGCATATACCTTTATCAGGCACTTACACCAACTGGAGTTGCCTCAGAGGTTTCTCATTAAAAATACAAAACGTAAGACACATGTCTTGTAGACAGCATAAATGCCCTCTCTCTTTATGCCATCTCATATTTATTGAGAGGTGACTTATGCCTGACCTACAAGGCATTATCTGATAAAGCTCTGTTGAAAATGTTACATATTTGCAAGAAGAAATATAGGAGTGTTACTCATTTCATGAACCTGAACCTTATTTGTCATACTAACAGAACCTGCTGGAGAAACAGATTCATATCTCAAAGGCTATCTCGTCTATAGAATAAATTTCCCATCTTCACAAAACAAACTCCACCCTTCACTCTCTTCAAAAAGAATTGGGATATGTGGATAAGGAACCATAAATTCACTCCTGGGGTACTGCCAGAGTCCCTTGTGGACAAAGGCAGTCTATAAATGGACTCAGGGCTCCAACACCCAAAGACCAACTACCCTGATACTACCCCCCATCCAATATCTGGGGAATCGAGATATAATATTGTCATACCCTGGGTGTTATTGGCTAGGCTTGTAAAGGCTCTTGTGCCATTAGCCTAGTAATCACATATGAACCTATGAACCTGAAAAAGAAATAAAGAAAAAAATTAAGAAATAAAAATAAAATAATAAACTGAGCAAACCTGAGGATGAAAAAAAAATCTCACAAAAATGGAAACTTAGTAGAAAAAAGAGATTTGGAGGAAAATCCTTATTTTTCCCATCATTAGATAAAAAGAACTTTAAAGCAGGATGTCTTAAAAACTTGAAAAAGAGATTAAAGAAAATAAACTTTAAAAACATGCAAAAATGAAAAAAGCAACAAAGAAAAAAGGGAAAAATGAGATCATAACACAGTGAAAGAGGCATACATTAGCTGGTTTGAGAACTTAGCAAAAGCAACAAAAAAAGTGCAAGGTGGCAGTAAAGTGGAATACATAAATATCACCGGGTCATGACATTTGCAGCAGGAATTATCTTGCTCGTGTTTCTTCTGACCAATGGGAGCAACCCAGGAAATCTTTGATCCAAGGTAACCCTCCAAAGGTGTAACACCCAGTACAATCTGCCAAGTCATAACCCTCATATTCCTGCTTGACGTTTGTCATTTTTAAAGAATTATTTTGTTCTATTACATCTTTTGCACCAAGGATATAAGAATTTCCTTTATTGTAGAAAAAAAAAAGTGGGGGCTGTAGTAGTGCCCACAGGCATATGAGAGCATGAAAAATGTCGGACTTTCCCACAAGTATGGCTAGTTTGTTTTTTGGTTCTCGGGTGCTAAATTAGATCACACTCATCTCTGTCTCAAAGACAAAATGCCTTTCTTCGCATACTTTCTTGATTCCTTAAAGCAGAATTTAAAAAAAAGGCTTTATAAAACTCATTTAATAAAATAGCAAACAGTTTAAGGGCACAGGTCTTCTCCTGCCTCAGTCTACACTTTTTAAAAATACAATCCTTTTATTTCATCCATCTTTCATAGAGAGAGAGTACTTTATAAGGAAGAGGAGCCTAGTATTATTAATTTGACACGTGTTTTAATGTTTTTGTAAACTAAATGCAAATATACAGTTTTTGTGACTAAACCCATACATGTTGACTTACTCCTATTTTTGTACAACTTTGGAATTATTTTTGTGCTTTTTATTTACTTGTGTATATTTTGAGATTTTACCCATTTTTGGTTTTGTGCTTCATTTCTGTTGCACTTTTTTATATGTACTATGTGATATTGCACTTTATTTTTTCTTCTTGTATATATTGAATCTTTTCTCCCTGGAACTCTTCTGAAAAAGGGTTATGTATGTCAGCTGAACTATCCATGTGAACAAACTGAAATAAATAAAATATTTAAATAAGTAAGCCAGTCAGTCACACAATTAATAAATAAGACTAAACTGGTCATAGCTCACCATGTCAACCATGATCCACGATCCGGGTAACACTGTTAAATGCAGGACAAAGGTAATAAACCTAAATGACCAATTTTCCACATGAGGTTGGAAGAACCTTACATGGATCTGGTGATGGTGCTTCAATTCTAATCAAAAGAAACACCTCAATTACAGTTGAGGATTGCACTAATTCTAGTAATACATATGATAAGACTCCCTTGTTGGGTACTCTCTTGCGTCACATTAGGTGGGCATACTCACACATGGACTGCTGTCATCTGCATCCCCCACCCACCACTCTTTATACTTTTTTATAAAGCTCTACAGCATATGTTCCCTAAAGGCATACGTAACAAAACAGTAATTATTGGTGCTTTTATTATCAATCCTATTGGGAAAGACTCTGCTCTGAACAAAATGACACAGTAATTTAGCCTGGCCCAAATAATACAATCTCCTACTTGAACCAATAAAAGAACTAGCTCTAGCTCCACACTTGACCTAACAACAAACATATAAAATAGGTGCCTTCAAACCAAAATACTCCCCAACTGCTCTGAATGACCATTCACCCATGAAATCCATTTGATCATTCAGAACATACCAAAAAAAACTCCTCAAACAAAGGAAGGAAGATCTTTTTCTAACAATAACTTACCACATTTCCATACCCTACTCATTGATATAGATTGGACTCGCTTGTTTGGCATATCTGATCCCACATTAGCTTTAGAATTTTTCAGCACAAAACTGACCACAATTCAGGATACATACAAATACTGTAAAAACTCTGTACCTTAGATAAAAGCAACAAACTGATCAAAGCTAATCAGTTTTGGAAGATATAAAATGTTTAACTGGGACATTAAATAACTCTTCAGCTACCAGGAATGAAACAACAACAATGAATCCCTCCCACTTTTGCTATTGATTAGGATTATGTTTTGCAGTCCACCATAACTAATGCCCTCCCAACAATTTAGTCCCCCACCAATGAAGAAGAACCTTAATCCACAGATCTTTACCTTTAAGCCTCTTATGCAGGAACCAAAAACACAAACAAACAAGGGACAATAGTGTTTAGTCAGTCTGCGGAATAAAGTGGTTTGTGAATCTCCTGCTGAATTTCCTGTTTTGTCATTTTGTTGTTATGCAGCAACCTTTCACTTCTCTGAAATTTCAGAAAAACAGACCAAGTCCCTACTTCTCAAAGTCAACAATTCTAGATCTAAATCCAGCAATCTTCATCGTCACCTTCCTAAGACTTGAAGCTGAAAGAAAAATAAAATTGCTAAACGCCTTACTCATATCTAACTTCTTTCTCTCCACAGGGACTGCCCCTGCTAGCATCCAACCATACAGTTATAATCACTGCACCTACAGTCACGTTGAACGGCTGAAGGATTATAGACCTACTTCTACCCTGTGCCCTATTAACAAATATTTGAAAATATTTTATACAAGCAAATGCTTAAGCACATTAACAGCTATGGCCTTTTATGTGATGTGCATCATGGCTTTTGCAATACCTGCAGTACCTTTACTGCCCTGGTAATGGCCACCGATACCATTTATTGCAACCTGAATGAGGGCCTTATTACTGCAGGTCTCTTTGTTGAAATGACAAGGACAATCTAAATGGTCAGCTATACCATTCTCAAACTCGAAAGACGCAGCTTTGGAGAAAACACTATGTTCTGGTTTCACAGCTATCTAAAAGACAGAACCTTCTAAGTACATAGGAATGTTTCATCCTCTACTGCTGGCAAACATAATACAGGTGTACTGCAAGGGGTCTGTTCTATGGCCTCTTCTCATTCTGTTAATGATTTCCCCCTTACAATTACCAAATCTTAAATTAATAATGGATGCAGATGTTGTGCTGCTCCTGCAATCCAATACTACCCAGTGTGACATGCAAACTGAGTTACAGGACAATTTCATGCAGTTATGCACCTGGCTCACTGCTAACAAGCTATTAATTAACCCTAAGAAAACCAATGTTGTGGTCTTTGCCTTAGATAAGCTATTACCCATTATTCCTTCTATACTCTTAATAGAAACTTAGGACCTAATGTCACTGAAAAGAGTAGGCCTAATACTTGATGGTACCCCCTCCTCTACCACACACAAAGATCTTGTAACTAATAAAGTTCTTGTTCAATTAAAACTATGTTACAAGATCAGTCACCTGCTTTCACCCACTGTTTGTAGGGCCACTGCTAAAATATTTTAATACCCAAACTTGAATATGGCCTTTTTCTCATTATGCATTCAACCCACACCACTCTCAGAAATTCCAAATGGCTTTCAGTGCTTCATAGAGACATTTTTCTTCCAATTACTCTAATTTACAAGGTGCTAAAACACGGTCACTGCCACCCTTCAAGAGAGAAACTACCTTTACAAGGCAACTCTTACATACCCAGAGATACACTGGCCAACAGTTTTCCTCTAGTACGACTTCCATTTAAAACTGCTGTAGGTGTGAAAGCCTTCTCTAGACTGGGACCTACTACCTGGAATCACCTGCCAACAAACATCACAAATCTAAAAACTTTTAAAAGCCTCAAAGATGCACTTTAAGAGCATCTATTTACTGAATTACCTGCAACAGCTGTCATGGCAATGGTTAGGTAATGTTACTACAAGCTGATGTAAGATAAAGTGAAGAAAAGCAATTTTCTGGTGTAAAACAAATCACCGTCACCATTGTTTAGCATTGAAGAAGGTTGTTTGACAAAAAGCTCTGCTTGTTGTAATAAAAGCTACTTGTTTTTTCTGACTGTGATTTGTTTTACATCAGAAATTGGTTAGGTAATGTTATCATCCCATGTCATGAATAATACAATACATTTAATAAACTTATCTCAGCTTCTCAATGTGGCATCTTATATGAAAACACTTAACATGTATATTTTTGATTACGCTGTATGTTATATATATATATATATATATATATATATATATATATATATATATATATATATATATATATATATATATATATATATATATCTGTGTGTGCATTTGGATATTTATTTTTTTTCTCAGTGCACTCTGATTGTATCTTTTAATGTTACCCTATCTGCATTGAATCTTGCTATGTTCTGAATTTTGCTGTGTGCTCATTTTGTATATAATTTTGTTAATTGAAAGACAGTTATGTATTTTCTGCCCTTTGAGCTCTGATCTTGGTTGAAAAGGGTCAACAGACCAGTCCACTTACCCGGTTAAAAAATAATAAAGAATAAACTGCAATTACCAGCATAAAAGCTGTGCAAACAAGGGAAGTATAAGTTACACAAGTATAAGTAACTAGTAACTTGAAGTTGATATTAAACCTAAATCCTTAAGCTCTGTGGCAGAAACACTAAATGTAAAAGTATGTTGTCTGTGCACAAATGTATTTGGGTACTAACATGCAGGATTTAACATCCTCAATATCACAAATAAAAATGTAAGGATTTTCCTTATTTCAAGACAAATGAATATGTAGCTAACACTACCAGAATGACTTGGAATCAGTTTCATGTGTAATGCTAATATTAAAAGATACTGGTGCCTAGGGATGTCAAAAATGTAATGGTGGACCATTAACATAAAAAAAACTCTGTTTAACAAGCTGCAATTCTTTTAGCAACAAGTCGCTTTGAAATGTGTATGAGATATTCCTAAATGTGTTATTAGTAATAGTTATGCTGCATAACACCACCTGCTTTCAAGGATTACATCTTATAAAGATCAACTTCAGGGGTGAAGCCTGCAAGTGCTGTAAGAAAGGAGAGTAGCAGCTAACTAGCATGCAATGTACGCAGGTTTATAGGCGCATATACACTTACTAAACTGAGGTCTCTAGGAGGCCTTCATAAGGCTAGACATGTTTTTCCATATGCAAATGACAGGATAAATCACCAGGAGTCATCTAAGCTGGGTTTAGGTGGCCGAACATTTACAAGCTGCCTCTGTCCAACAGGGTCATAGTCCAAGGGTAAATTTTTGATTCCCCATTCATTAGTCCAGGCTGCATTTGAATAGGGTTGAGGACAAACTCTGTTTCACATGAATGAGAAGCCTGGTACAGAGTAAATGTAATCTTTGTGACAAATACCAATCTTTACAACACATTCTGTTTAAGTTGCAAATGAGGTTTAGGTCCTTCAGTTGGGTATTTCTAATGTTGTTAGATTTTAGATGTGCTGCAAGCCCATCAATACTAAATCATAAGATGCCTTGTAGGCCAGTCTTAGATGAACTTACATGCCAGCACAATAATAAAAGAAACAGGCATGAAAGTACAAGGAAAAAACTAGAAGGCTCATCACAGATAATAAAAACAACGTTTGCCACATACTGCAAATTCATTTGATATGATTGATGTTTCCATCATCCTAGGGCGGCCACAGTGGTGCAGCGGTTAGCATTGCCACCTCACAGCAAGAGGTTCTCCGGTTTGATCCTTGGCTGGGGTGCCTTCTGTGCGGAGTCTGCATGTCCTCCCTGTGGTCGTGTGGGTTTCCTCCAGGTGCTCCGGTTTCCTCCCACATCCCAAAGACATGCTATAGGTGAATTGGACACTCTAAATTGGCCCTAGGTGTGAGTGTGTGTGCCTTCTGTGGAAGGTTGGGCGCTGGGCTGGCAACTCAACACTGTAAAACTCCACTGCCAGTCATGAGCGGACAGGTGATCTGTTGTGGCGACCCATAACCGGGAAATCCGAAAGTAGAAGAAGAAGTTTCCATCATCCTGAAGCCTCCTTGGAAGAAATATTTGTAGGCTTACTGTATGACTCGTAATAAGACACCCGAGTCTAACAAGTATCTGTAGGAGGACACTTTTTTCGCTGTAATTGTTAATCAGGTGAGTGGGCTGATTTAGTAAAATCTAGTCAGTCATGACCCAAACCTGTGGTAAAAGTTAAAGTATCATATAGTAGTCAAAGAGACAGAAAAGTAAAGAGTAGGGACAATGCTACAATGTTATTTATATAGATATTTATAAAAAAAAGTGTAGGGACAATGCTACAATGTTATTCATATAGAAATTTATAAAAAATTAAATGGAGAAGGAAAGAAATCTGAATGTTGACTCTGATAAACTATGCAATACAAGTGCCTTAAAGTAGACTACATTTTGTATAGTCTACAGTATGATTTGCTTATGGCTAAGCAAGACTTGAGTACTTTATGTGTGCTCTGTATCCTGCATGCTTAGAATTTGGAGACCATGTCAATGTACATACCCATGAGAGATGCAAGTCAGCAGAGTTCATTCAATCTAATCTAAGAAATGTAAGAGACTGCAGACCTCAGAGCCATATCATATGCCCAACAATTACAACTTTCACATATGCCAATTATTTTATTGAAAGCCAAAGGACACTGAATTGTATGAACTCTGTTAAATTCTATTTAATAGAGGATCTTTTTCAGATACTACTTGATCATGGTATAAATGTGCTTAGAAAGAAGCTTAAAGGGTAATAAGTAAACTGGGAGCAAATATACTTCTCCATTCACTGCCAAAAGTGATCCATCATTTTGTCTAACAGCATTTTAAACGATATCAAGCTACAAAGAGTTTGTATAGATAAAAGAAAGGCATTACTTAATAGTGTAAATGCGAATGCAAAGCTGCACACTGACAACGTGCACAAAATCTGTATTGTCAAACAACCTGAAGATCACAAATGAAGCAGACTGTGTATCACAAATGCAGTAAAATGTTTTTTGTAAACTCCAAAAACTTTTTCCCTTGCTTTGAAATGTGATGCGACAACTGTAAACAGCAATGTCTTCAGGCTGCTTTTTGATGCAGTCTACAAGATATATACCTAAAGTAGATTGAAATCTATTATTATTTATAACAATATTGTCTTGCTTTCACTGGGCCATTGTTCCATCTCAGAAATTATCAAGGAAGCCTTCACCAAGTAGTGTAATGGATAACAATAACTCAGGAAAAATCATTCCTGCCCTTCACACACCGAGTGAATAGACAACACAAGCACAACTTCCCACCTTCTTCCGCCTAATTTTAGTTTTTCTACTGAGTTTCTTGCAACCTTAACTATCAAGGGTGATTCATAAAGGTTACCACAATGTGTAGACAATATCTACAATTAGTGTAACTTTTTCTAAGTGAATAAACAGCACAAAAATGTGGTAGGGATGTTCTTGAATTTATATCATGTACATTTAGTGTAGGCGTTCATGAATCTGGCCGACTAATTCACAAACTTTGCTTAACACCAAACACCAAAGAACAAACTTATCACAACTACAGCTGAAGAAATAGCTCAAGGCAGCCCAAAGCATCTTCTTTTCTCTATCCTAAGTGTTCAGTCTAACAGCCCCAACTTTTCTTCCAAGACCAGCATCTTAGCTAGTCCTTAAAACTCAAAATCCACTTCTTTCTTTGATCTCTGGCTAATGACACAAGACAGACATCAGAGAATAAAACCTTCATATCTTTACCATGGAATTTCTCTGCCACCAATGCTACAGTGTGTCTCTTGACTGACCATTTATGTCAACATATAAAACATCTGTCTACCACTCCTCCCTAGTGACCACCCTAGTCATCTCCTCCCAGGTCTTACTACGTCTCAAGGAAGGCTTCACTGCAAGTTGATCACTCGTCTCTCCTACTGAGGTCTATTCATTTCCCTGACAGTTGTATAACTAATCTCTAAATCAGTTTTCTATCTAATCACAATGGCTGTTCTCTGCTGTCTCACATATTTTTCCATGTTGCTGCAAACAGCAAAGTGAAAACTTTCTTATTCCAGTTGTATCATTTCCGCCCACTTAACTGTCCATATCTGCTTGCTCCCTTCTCTCTCTTCTACACGTCCCTTTTATATGACATGTACTCTCTGTTAGCTTGCGCCCATCTCTCTCTCCTCCACGTCCCTTTTATATGACATGTACTCTCTGTGTTTGCTTGCTCCCATCTCTCTCTTCTCCACGTCCCTTTTATATGACATGTACTCTGTTTGCTTGCGGCCATCTCTCTCTCCTCCACGTCCCTTTTATATGACATGTACTCTCTGTGTTTGCTTGCTCCCATCTCTCTCTTCTCCACGTCCCTTTTATAGGACATGTACTGTCTGTGTTTGCTTGCTCCCATCTCTCTTCTCCACGTCCCTTTTATATGACATGTACTCTCTGTTTGCTTGCTCCCATCTCTCTTCTCCACGTCCCTTTTATACGACATGTACTCTCTGTTTGCTTGCTCCCATCTCTCTCTTCTCCACGTCCCTTTTATATGACATGTACTCTCTGTTTGCTTGCTCCCATCTCTCTCTCCTCCATGTCCCTTTTATATGACATGTACTCTCTGTGTTTGCTTGCTCCCATCTCTCTTTTCCACGTCCCTTTTATATGACATGTACTCTCTGTGTTTGCTTGCTCCCATCTCTCTGTTCTCCACGTCCCTTTTATATGACATGTACTCTCTGTTTGCTTGCTCCCATCTCTCTTCTCCACGTCCCTTTTATATGACATGTACTCTGTTTGTTTGCACCCATCTCTCTCTCCTCCACATCCCTTTTACATCAGACTTGTACTCTGTTTGCTTGCTCCCATCTCTCTCTCCTCCACGTCCCTTTTATATGAAATGTACTCTGTTTGCTTGCTCCCATCTCTCTCTCCTCCACGTCCCTTTTATATGACATGTACTCTGTTTGCTTGCTCCCATCTCTCTCTCCTCCACATCCCTTTTATATGACATGTACTCTCTGTGTTTGCTTGCTCCCATCTCTCTTCTCCACGTCCCTTTTATATGACATGTACTCTCTGTGTTTGCTTGCTCCCATCTCTCTCTCCTCCACGTCCCTTTTATAATGACATGTACTCTCTGTGTTTGCTTGCTCCCATCTCTCTTCTCCACGTCCCTTTTATATGACATGTACTCTCTGTGTTTGCTTGCTCCCATCTCTCTCTTCTCCACTTCCCTTTTATATTACATGTACTCTCTGGGTTTGCTTGCTCCCGTCTCTCTTCTCCACGTCCCTTTTATATGACATGTACTCTCTGTGTTTGCTTGCTCCCATCTCTCTCTTCTCCACGTCCCTTTTATATGACATGTGTACTCTGTGTTTGCTTGCTCCCATCTCTCTCTCCTCCATGTCCCTTTTATATGACATGTACTCTCTGTGTTTGCTTGCTCCCATCTCTCTCTTCTCCACGTCCCTTTTATATGACATGTACTCTGTTTGCTTGCGGCCATCTCTCTCTCCTCCACGTCCCTTTTATATGACATGTACTCTCTGTGTTTGCTTGCTCCAATCTCTCTCTTCTCCACGTCCCTTTTATATGACATGTACTCTGTTTGCTTGCGTCCATCTCTCTCTCCTCCACATCCCTTTTATATGACATGTACTCTCTGTGTTTGCTTGCTCCCATCTCTCTCTTCTCCACGTCCCTTTTATAGGACATGTACTGTCTGTGTTTGCTTGCTCCCATCTCTCTTCTCCACGTCCCTTTTATATGACATGTACTCTCTGTGTTTGCTTGCTCCCATCTCTCTCTTCTCCACGTCCCTTTTATATGACATGTACTCTCTGGGTTTGCTTGCTCCCATCTCTCTCTCCTCCACGTCCCTTTTATATGACATGTACTCTCCGTTTGCTTGCTCCCATCTCTCTCTTCTCCACGTCCCTTTTATATGACATGTACTCTCTGTTTGCTTGCTCCCATCTCTCTCTTCTCCACGTCCCTTTTATATGACATGTACTCTCTGTGTTTGCTTGCTCCATCTCTCTCTCCTCCACGTCCCTTTAATATGACATGTACTCTCTGTGTTTGCTTGCTCCCATCTCTCTTCTCCACGTCCCTTTTATATGACATGTACTCTCTGTGTTTGCTTGCTCCCATCTCTCTCTTCTCCACGTCCCTTTTATATGACATGTACTCTCTGTTTGCTTGCTCCCATCTCTCTCTTCTCCACGTCCCTTTTATATGACATGTACTCTCTGGGTTTGCTTGCTCCCATCTCTCTTCTCCACGTCCCTTTTATATGACATGTACTCTCTGTGTTTGCTTGCTCCCATCTCTCTGTTCTCCACGTCGCTTTTATATGACATGTACTCTCTGTTTGCTTGCTCCCATCTCTCTTCTCCACGTCCCTTTTATATGACATGTACTCTGTTTGTTTGCACCCATCTCTCTCTCCTCCACGTCCCTTTTACATCAGACTTGTACTCTGTTTGCTTGCTCCCATCTCTCTCTCCTCCACGTCCCTTTTATATGACATGTACTCTGTTTGCTTGCTCCCATCTCTCTCTCCTCCACATCCCTTTTATATGACATGTACTCTCTGTGTTTGCTTGCTCCCATCTCTCTTCTCCACATCCCTTTTATATGACATGTACTCTCTGTGTTTGCTTGCTCCCATCTCTCTCTCCTCCACGTCCCTTTTATAATGACATGTACTCTCTGTGTTTGCTTGCTCCCATCTCTCTTCTCCACGTCCCTTTTATATGACATGTACTCTCTGTGTTTGCTTGCTCCCATCTCTCTCTTCTCCACGTCCCTTTTATATTACATGTACTCTCTGTTTGCTTGCTCCCATCTCTCTCTTCTCCACGTCCCTTTTATATGACATGTACTCTGTTTGCTTGCGTCCATCTCTCTCTCCTCCACATCCCTTTTATATGACATGTACTCTCTGTGTTTGCTTGCTCCCATCTCTCTCTTCTCCACGTCCCTTTTATAGGACATGTACTGTCTGTGTTTGCTTGCTCCCATCTCTCTTCTCCACGTCCCTTTTATATGACATGTACTCTCTGGGTTTGCTTGCTCCCGTCTCTCTCTTCTCCACGTCCCTTTTATATGACATGTACTCTCTGGGTTTGCTTGCTCCCATCTCTCTCTTCTCCACGTCCCTTTTATATGACATGTACTCTCTGCGTTTGCTTGCTCCCATCTCTCTTCTCCACATCCCTTTTATATGACATGTACTCTCTGTGTTTGCTTGCTCCCATCTCTCTGTTCTCCACGTCCCTTTTATATGACATGTACTCTCTGTTTGCTTGCTCCCATCTCTCTTCTCCACGTCCCTTTTATATGACATGTACTCTCTGTGTTTGCTTGCTCCCATCTCTCTCTTCTCCACGTCCCTTTTATATTACATGTACTCTCTGTTTGCTTGCTCCCATCTCTCTTCTCCACGTCCCTTTTATATGACATGTACTCTCTGGGTTTGCTTGCTCCCATCTCTTCTCCACGTCCCTTTTATATGACATGTACTCTCTCTGTTTGCTTGCTCCCATCTCTCTCTTCTCCACGTCCCTTTTATATGACATGTACTCTCTGTGTTTGCTTGCTCCCATCTCTCTCTTCTCCACGTCCCTTTTATATGACATGTGTACTCTGTGTTTGCTTGCTCCCATCTCTCTCCTCCATGTCCCTTTTAAATGACATGTACTCTCTGTGTTTGCTTGCTCCCATCTCTCTTCTCCACGTCCCTTTTATATGTCATGTACTCTGTTTGTTTGCGCCCATCTCTCTCCTCCACGTCCCTTTTATATGAAATGTACTCTGTTTGCTTGCTCCCATCTCTCTCTCCTCCACGTCCCTTTTATATGACATGTACTCTCTGTGTTTGTTTGCTTGCTCCCATCTCTCTCTCCTCCACGTCCCTTTTATATGACATGTACTCTCCATTTGCTTGCTCCCATCTCTCTCTTCTCCACGTCCCTTTTATATGACATGTACTCTTTGTTTGCTTGCTCCCATCTCTCTCTTCTCCACGTCCCTTTTATATGACATGTACTCTCTGTGTTTGCTTGCTCCATCTCTCTCTCCTCCACGTCCCTTTTATATGACATGTACTCTCTCTGTTTGCTTGCTCCCATCTCTCTTCTCCACGTCCCTTTTATATGACATGTACTCTCTGTGTTTGCTTGCTCCCATCTCTCTCTTCTCCACGTCCCTTTTATATGACATGTACTCTCTGTTTGCTTGCTCCCATCTCTCTCTTCTCCACGTCCCTTTTATATGACATGTACTCTCTGGGTTTGCTTGCTCCCATCTCTCTTCTCCACGTCCCTTTTATATGACATGTACTCTCTCTGTTTGCTTGCTCCCATCTCTCTCTTCTCCGCGTCCCTTTTATATGACATGTACTCTCTGTGTTTGCTTGCTCCCATCTGTCTTCTCCACGTCCCTTTTATATGGCATGTACTCTGTTTGCTTGCGGCCATCTCTCTCTCCTCCACGTCCCTTTTATATGACATGTACTCTCTGTGTTTGCTTGCTCCCATCTCTCTCTTCTCCACGTCCCTTTTATATGACATGTACTCTGTTTGCTTGCGTCCATCTCTCTCTCCTCCACATCCCTTTTATATGACATGTACTCTCTGTGTTTGCTTGCTCCCATCTCTCTCTTCTCCACGTCCCTTTTATAGGACATGTACTGTCTGTGTTTGCTTGCTCCCATCTCTCTTCTCCACGTCCCTTTTATATGACATGTACTCTCTGTGTTTGCTTGCTCCCATCTCTCTCTTCTCCACGTCCCTTTTATATGACATGTACTCTCTGGGTTTGCTTGCTCCCATCTCTCTCTCCTCCACGTCCCTTTTATATGACATGTACTCTCCGTTTGCTTGCTCCCATCTCTCTCTTCTCCACGTCCCTTTTATATGACATGTACTCTCTGTTTGCTTGCTCCCATCTCTCTCTTCTCCACGTCCCTTTTATATGACATGTACTCTCTGTTTGCTTGCTCCATCTCTCTCTCCTCCACGTCCCTTTTATATGACATGTACTCTCTGTGTTTGCTTGCTCCCATCTCTCTTCTCCACGTCCCTTTTATATGACATGTACTCTCTGTGTTTGCTTGCTCCCATCTCTCTCTTCTCCACATCCCTTTTATATGACATGTACTCTCTGTTTGCTTGCTCCCATCTCTCTCTTCTCCACGTCCCTTTTATATGACATGTACTCTCTGGGTTTGCTTGCTCCCATCTCTCTTCTCCACGTCCCTTTTATATGACATGTACTCTCTCTGTTTGCTTGCTCCCATCTCTCTCTCCTCCACGTCCCTTTTATATGACATGTACTCTCTGTGTTTGCTTGCTCCCATCTCTCTTCTCCACGTCCCTTTTATATGACATGTACTCTGTTTGCGCCCATCTCTCTCTCCTCCACGTCCCTTTTACATCAGACTTGTACTCTGTTTGCTTGCTCTCATCTCTCTCTCCTCCACGTCCCTTATGACATGTACTCTCTGTGTTTGTTTGCTTGCTCCTATCTCTCTCTCCTCCACGTCCCTTTTATATGACATGTACTCTCTGTGTTTGCTTGCTCCCATCTCTCTCTTCTCCACGTCTCTTTTATATGACATGTACTCTCTGTTTGCTTGCTCCCACCTCTCTTCTCCACGTCCCTTTTATATGACATGTACTTTGTGTTTGCTTGCTCCCATCTCTCTTCTCCACGTCCCTTTTATATGACATGTACTCTCTGTGTTTGCTTGCTCCATCTCTCTCTCCTCCACGTCCCTTTTATATGACATGTTCTCTCTGTGTTTGCTTGCTCCCATCTCTCTTCTCCACGTTCCTTTTATATGACATGTACTCTCTGTGTTTGCTTGCTCCCATCTCTCTCTTCTCCACGTCCCTTTTATATGACATGTACTCTCTGTTTGCTTGCTCCCATCTCTCTCTTCTCCACGTCCCTTTTATATGACATGTACTCTCTGGGTTTGCTTGCTCCCATCTCTCTTCTCCACATCCCTTTTATATGACATGTACTCTCTGTGTTTGCTTGCTCCCATCTCTCTGTTCTCCACGTCCCTTTTATATGACATGTACTCTCTGTTTGCTTGCTCCCATCTCTCTTCTCCACGTCCCTTTTATATGACATGTACTCTCTGTGTTTGCTTGCTCCCATCTCTCTCTTCTCCACGTCCCTTTTATATGACATGTACTCTCTGTTTGCTTGCTCCCATCTCTCTCTTCTCCACGTCCCTTTTATATGACATGTACTCTCTGGGTTTGCTTGCTCCCATCTCTCTTCTCCACGTCCCTTTTATATGACATGTACTCTCTCTGTTTGCTTGCTCCCATCTCTCTCTTCTCCACGTCCCTTTTATATGACATGTACTCTCTCTGTTTGCTTGCTCCCATCTCTCTCTTCTCCACGTCCCTTTTATATGACATGTGTACTCTGTGTTTGCTTGCTCCCATCTCTCTCTCCTCCATGTCCCTTTTATATGACATGTACTCTCTGTGTTTGCTTGCTCCCATCTCTCTTCTCCACGTCCCTTTTATATGTCATGTACTCTGTTTGTTTGCGCCCATCTCTCTCTCCTCCACGTCCCTTTTATATGAAATGTACTCTGTTTGCTTGCTCCCATCTCTCTCTCCTCCACGTCCCTTTTATATGACATGTACTCTCTGTGTTTGTTTGCTTGCTCCCATCTCTCTCTCCTCCACGTCCCTTTTATATGACATGTACTCTCCATTTGCTTGCTCCCATCTCTCTCTTCTCCACGTCCCTTTTATATGACATGTACTCTCTGTTTGCTTGCTCCCATCTCTCTCTCCACGTCCCTTTTATATGACATGTACTCTCTGTGTTTGCTTGCTCCCATCTCTCTCTTCTCCACGTCCCTTTTATATGACATGTACTCTCTGTTTGCTTGCTCCCATCTCTCTCTTCTCCACGTCCCTTTTATATGACATGTACTCTCTGGGTTTGCTTGCTCCCATCTCTCTTCTCCACGTCCCTTTTATATGACATGTACTCTCTCTGTTTGCTTGCTCCCATCTCTCTCTTCTCCGCGTCCCTTTTATATGACATGTACTCTCTGTGTTTGCTTGCTCCCATCTCTCTTCTCCACGTCCCTTTTATATGACATGTACTCTGTTTGCGCCCATCTCTCTCTCCTCCACGTCCCTTTTACATCAGACTTGTACTCTGTTTGCTTGCTCTCATCTCTCTCTCCTCCACGTCCCTTTTATGACATGTACTCTCTGTGTTTGTTTGCTTGCTCCTATCTCTCTCTCCTCCACGTCCCTTTTATATGACATGTACTCTCTGTGTTTGCTTGCTCCCATCTCTCTCTTCTCCACGTCTCTTTTATATGACATGTACTCTCTGTTTGCTTGCTCCCACCTCTCTTCTCCACGTCCCTTTTATATGACATGTACTCTGTGTCTGCTTGCTCCCATCTCTCTTCTCCATGTCCCTTTTATATGACATGTACTCTCTGTGTTTGCTTGCTCCATCTCTCTCTCCTCCACGTCCCTTTTATATGACATGTACTCTCTGTGTTTGCTTGCTCCCATCTCTCTTCTCCACGTCCCTTTTATATGACATGTACTCTCTGTGTTTGCTTGCTCCCATCTCTCTCTTCTCCACGTCCCTTTTATATGACATGTACTCTCTGTTTGCTTGCTCCCATCTCTCTCTTCTCCACGTCCCTTTTATATGACATGTACTCTCTGGGTTTGCTTGCTCCCATCTCTCTTCTCCCCGTCCCTTTTATATGACATGTACTCTCTCTGTTTGCTTGCTCCCATCTCTCTCTTCTCCACGTCCCTTTTATATGACATGTACTCTCTGTGTTTGCTTGCTCCCATCTCTCTCTTCTCCATGTCCCTTTTATATGACATGTGTACACTGTGTTTGCTTGCTCCCATCTCTCTCTCCTCCATGTCCCTTTTATATGACATGTACTCTCTGTGTTTGCTTGCTCCCATCTCTCTTCTCCACGTCCCTTTTATATGACATGTACTCTCTGTGTTTGCTTGCTCCCATCTCTCTCTTCTCCACGTCCCTTTTATATGACATGTACTCTCTGTGCTTGCTCCCATCTCTCTCTCCTCCACGTCCCTTTTATATGACATGTACTCTCTGGGTTTGCTTGCTCCCATCTCTCTTCTCCACGTCCCTTTTATATGACATGTACTCTCTGTGTTTGCTTGCTCCCATCTCTCTTTTCTCCATGTCCCTTTTATATGACATGTGTACTCTGTTTGCTTGCTCCCATCTCGCTCTCCTCCACGTCCCTTTTATATGACATGTACTCTCTGTGTTTGCTTGCTCCCATCTCTCTTCTCCACGTCCCTTTTATATGACATGTACTCTGTTATCTTGCTCCCATCTCTCTTCTCCACGTCCCTTTTATATGACATGTACTCTCTGTGTTTGCTTGCTCCCATCTCTCTCTCTCCTCCACGTCCCTTTTATATGACATGTACTCTCTGGGTTTGCTTGCTCCCATCTCCCTCTTCTCCACGTCCCTTTTATATGACATGTACTCTGTTTGCTTGCGCCCATCTCTATCTCCTCCACTTCCCTTTTATATGACATGTACTCTCTGTGTTTGCTTGCTCCCATCTCTCTCTCCTCCACGTCCCTTTTACATCGGACTTGTACTCTCTGGACAAGCTCTCTCTTCCCATGGTTATCCCCTTCTGGTTCTTTTGCCTGTTACTCTTCTTGTTCTCTTCATCTGCTGTATTTGCACCTCTGTTTCTTCTGCTCCTCTTCATTTCACCCAACCAGTGTTTTTCCTTTTAGTAATAATTTTACTGCCGCCTCCTCTTGTCTTCTCTCCTGGTTCCTGTCAGCCCTTGCCTACAATTCTCTTATCCCGTGCATTCCTTGCCTGATCATATTTACAGCCCCCTACCTGCCTTAGTTATATACTCTGCAATTCTCCATCACTACACTTTCCTCCCTATCTGACTTATAACCAAATCTACCACATAGCATCACATCCTCTGACCTGCCTTCCACCAATTCACATCATTCTAAGCCCCTACATCTACTCACGTGTCCTTATCCACCTCCTACAAATTTTGTCTCTCACTTTCCTACATAGAACATTTCGTCACACTGCTATCCCAATTCCACCACATCAGCACAACTGTACCACTTTCCCCTCCTCCAACCAGTCAACACCATGGCTCCATCTGTTGCAGTATTTATACATTATAAGCATAACTCATTTGTGAACAAATGATCTGGTTGAAAGCACTGGATTATTTGTCACTTAAGAGACAAGTAACCCTCCACCCCCGTGCTTCTTCAGCACAAAATCCTGTCTGGAAGTAAGATGTAATACTTCATCACTTTAACTCAGATTTGTTATTTTAACTCAGAAGGACTGCTACTACTAATGCATAAGCAGGGAAGGAGGAAAACTACTAATAGAGTTGTGCTTCATGATGTGGGCAGCTGATATACATGGATCAAGGCAGGGATGAGAGGAAACTGAAGTTTCACTAGCACAAATGGAAACTCAAATCAAAGTTAACAAGTTAAATGTAGGAGTATAAAAGGAAAAGAGGAGGAGGGTGTCAGGAAAACTAACAGCAGTTTCATCTTCACAATGTTACTCATTACAGCCGAGTGCTCCTCCAGGCGTCTTCTGCAGTTAACTCCTACTGCTCCTCTAGGCGTCAAAGATTGATTGTTCATATTTGCATTAATAATTCCAAAACCATTTTACTTACAAGGTACCAGGGTATTTTGTCTTGAAGCATATGTGTTGGCAAACACAACTGTACTGATATTTGACTTCTCTCAAGGAGTATTTTTTAGATCTGTAAGGTGATAACTTTTTTTTAAAGGCTTAAGCCACGCCCACTGGGAGTTAAAGGTGCACACTCAAAAGAGCTGTACCGGAGGGTTATCAAGTATTACTGTATGGTGATATCCAACCTTCCTCCACATATTCATAGTCATTTAAGTAGCAAACAAGAAAGTCACACCTTAGCTACTTTATTAATATCCATTATGACTGACTTAGGATATTTGCTCCGTCTGTTGTTGGTTTGTGGGATGAATTCCTGAAGAAACATGAAAGAAACTAAGCAGCTCTTAATTTATTGCATTTTGTCTAACCTTCTATCTTCATTGGATTTTTATATGAAGCATTATATCTTTTTTATTTCTATATGGCAGTCTGTAAAGGGCATGCATTAGCCATGAATAGATAAAATGTTCAAAAAACAAATAAGGGAGTTGTCTGTCTACATGAATGTACCCTTTTTATATACATATTATGTCTTCAAAATCAAGTCTAAACTACTGGGTTTACCAATTCTTTAGTTTTAAAACAAGCAAAGCCATGCAGCTGTCCTAACCTCCTCCACATAATTTACAGGTAAATGGTCTAGCAGCAAAAAAGCAATTAATCTCAAACATAGAAACTGGAGGTTTATTTTTCTACCTCAACTTCTCTACATAAAATGTGAAGAAAGCAAAAATAAAGTGATGACAGCAAATGTGAAACAAAGCTAATATAAAATCAGAATGCTTGTGGTCTGTGTCATAACACTGATGTTCATCATACTGCATGACTGCTAGTCGGCCGTGGTGGCAAAGACGGTTTGCTTAACTTTGTCTTTTTGTGGCTGACCATGGCACTGATCATCCATTCCAAGGTCAAGCCAAAAATGATGCCTCTCTCCTGGTGAAGACGAGAAACAAGTGTCGTTAAAACGACTAGCAAACCCAAGTTACTGTTTTTTGACAGAAAAAACACATTCAAACACGATGCCAGCCCCACCAAGAAAAAAATAAACACAATTTATCCACAGAATATATATTGTTATTTAGTTAACACTACTTTTAAATTGACAAAAAAAAGTGCTCCTTTTAAAAGTACTTTAGCATCTCAAGACCATCTGTTAAAAAAAAAACACATTCCTAGCTTTAAAGTCACTTTCCCAAAGAGAAAAATTAATAAGATATCAATAAAATTAAGAAAATTAAATTTTTTTCCTAAAGGGAATTTATCTGCCCAGTGAAGGAAGCCCAAGCCAAATGACAATCCTCAGATACAGCCTCAGAGGAGCATACTATTCAGTGGCAGTAAAGCTCTGGGGGACTTTATGCCCAGACTTGTCAGCTCAGCTCCAGCTGTTTGACAGTTTGTGTGCATGGAAGGTGCCCTGAAGCTTTGGAAGTTGGCCGGCTGTTAAATCCTTGGAAGGATGCAACCTATATAGCTAAGCCTATGTCAGCAGTGATTAATATGATGAGCATTTAGTAGATGCACACATTGATACGCTACCACCTTTCCAATTTGAATAAACCACATGATGTCCCTTTAACCTTTGAACAGTCATGAAAGTAAGTTTCAGTAAACTACAACAATTCATACTTTTCGCCTGCTACTATACACTCTGGCTCTACAATTTTGTTTTTTAAGCTTCTACAATTACTAAAATTATTTTTTAAATCATTTAAGCTGTTCTTTATCTCTGCCCCCCCACACACACACACACAGACACACACACACACACACACACACACACACACACACACACACACACACAAGTCTAGTATGAACAACTTTCCTAAGGTAATTACCAACTAATCCATTACCAGCACGGTTCAAATGAAGCAGATTTCTATTGAAGCTTTTAATTTTAACTTCTTAATCCTCCCAAGTAGTTATTACATTGATAGAATTCTTTAGTGAAATTTTAGGTAGGATGTTTGCCATTTCCCTTCCCAAGATTTTTATTTTTAACACCTGCATAGCAGGGACTAGGAAACATATCACCAAATATCCATCTAAACGCTTGGGAGTTACTTAATCCCGTTATCTCAAAAACACTTTTTCAAGGACCTCAACACAAGTCCAGTCAGCATCACTACTGCCTGCCATGATTGCAACTCTATCATTTATTTACTTATTTGCATTTTGTTTACCAGGAATATCCATTGGGCCATAGAGAACCCATTTTCAGTGGAGGCCTGGGGAGAAAAGTTCCCCGGTACAAGAAGTTAACAATTTAAATTACAAAATAATTACAAAGTAGTAGTTAGTACAAAATATAGAGTAAAAACCATGAGAGAAATACACAGTAGTATAACCTGAAACAATCCGTGTACAGTAAAGATCTACAAAGTGAACCTTCTCTATAATCTGTATCTACAGTAGTATTATCTCGCACACAAAAAAAAAAAATAAAGTTAATAAGAAATAGCGTGGCATACACACTCTAGGGGGGCTTGGTGTAGGTACACTTCCAGCTTGAATATAGGTGGTTATGAAGGGAAGTTTTGAAAGAGGTAGGATTTTCAGTTGTTCTAATGGATAGAGGCAGAGCATTTCAGTTCTTAGCTACTGAGCATGAATAAAGAAGCTGGCCAGGTGGGAGGTTAGGTTTGTGAACCTGCAAAAGCTTCTGTTCCCCCAATCTAAGGGGCCTGTTTGGGTGGTAGTAGCCGAATGTTGAGCTCAGGACAGGGCAGTCTAGGGGTCTAAAAGAGTATTTTGTGAGCTGTGGACAGCTGCAAGTAGGAGAGATAGTTTGGTAGTTCTCGCCATTTCAGTCTCTTAAGAGCAGTGCAATGATGGGTGAAGTATGTAGAACTGTTTGCGAATGTTGGCGATTTTAGTGTAGCATGTCTCAAGTTTGGATTTAGTAGAGCTTTGGATACTGGTAAGTAGAGGGGCATCATAGATGAGAGAGGGTAATAGGCAAGTTGTGACTAGGGTTATTTTTGTGGATTGCATTAGGATGTCATTACATCTATAAAGGATTCCAAGTTTAAGATGTGTTTTAAGAATGCTGTGTTATATATACAGGTCGAATTTCATGTGGTCATCGATAGTGACTCCAGGGAGCTTTGTGTGGATGATGACTTCTATTATAGACTTATTATGAGAATAGATAGTGAACTCAGTTTTATTAATGGAGTTGTTTTCTTAGTGGTGAATAGTATGATTTTTGTTTTATTTGGGTTCAAGGCTAGGTGATGGTTGTGCATCCAAGATTCGGTGGAGAAAAAGGCCATTTAAGTTAGTTGTGGTACATTAGAGATGGAGTTGGCAGAGCAGACGATAGCAGAGTCGTCTGTTTATTGAATAACAAGTCCTTGAGACAGACATGAGTGGACATTGTTTATGAATATGCTAAATAGGAGTGGTCCAAGTATGGAGCCTTGGGGAACTTCACTAGGGAGGACGGCATTTTGCCAGATCACAGTCTGTTGTCTTTCTTTTAATTAACTAGAGAACCAGCTTAGTGTGGGAGGAAAAGACCGATCTTAGAGAGTTGGGTGATAACTAAAGGGTGACAAACAGTGTTGAAGGATTTGGATAGGTCAAGGAAGAGGGTAGAGACAATGTTGCCAGTGTCATGAGCTCTGTTGACTGTATCCTTAAAGGAGGGAAGGGCAGTTGTACTATGAACAGGTCTGAAGCCATATTGTGAGGGTGAACGTATTTGGTTGTCAATAAGATAGTGGAGCCGTTTAATATTGATGCATTTTTCTAAGATTTTGGAGATTGGAGAAAGAATTGCAATGGGTCGGAAGTTAGTGATATCAGTATTAATGCCACCTTTATGGAGAGGGAAATGAAAGCCTTTCTTCAGGTTTGGGGAACATAGGACTCAAGGATGGATCTATTGATAAGTATGCTTATGGGGGTAAGTGATATTTTCAGCAGCAATTTTTAAGCATTCAAAGGGTATGCCATCAGGGGCAATAGAGCAAGGTTTTAGCTTTAGTAGTAGTCTTTTTATAGTTGAGATTGGGATGGGCTTTAGAGTGAAGGCAGAGGGATGGGTATTGATTTTTTGTGAGTGCTGGGTGAGAGTAGGGGAGGGTGAATGAGTCAGTGATTTAGATGCGAATGTGTGGCAAGTGGGGAAATTTGTTGGAGAAAACTTTGCTGCAATTTTGGCTATGGAGTTGACAAAGAAGGTATTAAAAATGGAGGCTATTTCTTCAGATGATTTGTCTGGGTAAGGGCAGGGTTGTTTTTTGCCTAGGTTAAGTAGTGAAGTAACAGAATTCCAGAATTTCATTGGGTTCTGCTTGTGGTTGGTCTGAAGTTTTCGGTAATGTTCTTTTTTATCTATAACTGGCTTTTTTACTTGGTTATAAAGTTGTTTGAATTTTAGTAGGTCTGGGGTGTTTGTGTGTGCTTGCTGTAACTTCCATATTTTGTCTCTGGCATACAAGTTCAGTAGGCTTGAACAGCCAAGGGGCATGATTACTTTTGATCCTCTGTACATGTAGTAGTGCGAGGCTATTTAGTGTATTCATAAGAAGAATTTTTAAATAAGAGTTTATTCTAATGTGTCAGCCTTTCTTCCTCCTCTCAGGAAACTAACAGTAATTAACAGTAACATGCTCACCTGTTCATTCTTGGGAGAACATTACGAATTCCTCTTCACATAGAATCTCCCAACACGCAGACACTTATTTTAATCACATCTCAACAAGGCTTACTACCTACTCATGATGCCACTCCATAAAGGTTGCCCTCCAACTGATCATGGAAATTATATGCTCATCATCATGAGTTTGACTTCTAAGACCATGGAGCACATTATAACAAAACTGCTTAACATCATCTCATCAGGTTAAATCCACATCGGTATGGTTTTGTAAAAGGTACCTCCTGTCTAATGAACCTGGTGAACTTCATTGACAAAGTGACCAACAACACTGACAATGGTCACAATGTGCACACAGCCATACTGCTCAGCTGTCAAGATTTTTGCTTCATATTTTTGGTCTGTTACTCAAAACAATTGGTGATTTTCTGGCAAAACATTGAGGATTGAAGTTACTAAATAATGAGACACGAGTTTCAGACTTCAAATCCTTACAAAACTATATACAAATGCAAAATCAGCTATTATAGCAACTAAGTTTATACGAGCAATATTTAAAATATGTCCCTATATTTGGGCCTTTGCCCCCCCCCCATTATTCCTGGCTTTGTCCATATTTCTTGCCCTGAGAGGTTGGGACGTATGCTCACAGCTTACCTTGATTTGGCCAAAGCTTTGGACACCATCCCACATGCTAGTATAATTAATGAATTAATGATTTACAAATATGCCCCCAATGTAGTAAGCTGGATAAAAGACAGAATTTACAGTAAATCTCTGAGGGGCAGGGGCAGCGTCAGGGAACATGAAGGTGACCAATGATGACCTACAGGCCTCAGTACTGGGACCACTTTTGTTTAGTCTTTACATCTCTCACCTATAGACTAAAATCTAAAACTCATGGCTAACCAAGTTTGCAGATGAATGAAAACTGTGAGTCCTTGTCAAATCCTGCTCTGACAGAAGCCTTTCATCATAAACCTACAATTATAAATGCCTGGTGTATTGAAAATGAACTTAAATTAAATGAGAAAAAAACACAACACTGACACACTTGGCAGGCAAATTCCACCCCCCACCCAGAATATGTCCCCACTGTGCTTTAACAGTTTCTTTGTTGCTGGTCCTAGTTTCCTACTATTACCACAGGTGATTGCCAGTTTTCATTGTATTAGCTCATATCTGGTTTCTTGATGGCAGGCGCAGATGAGGATGAATTGTTAAATTTAATAGTACCTCCAGTTTCAGAAAGCCATGGCAAGGCTTTACAAGAATTAATCCATTTCACTGAAATGCAAAAATCCTTGACAATATTGTCTCAGCAAAGAACTCAGCTGAAAAGTACTATAAATGGTTCAGCAGGATTCATCAGATAATCAGATAATTCGTTCAGAAGTAAGGATACAGCAAGAGCATTTTATTATATTAATTCCACCTATCGTGATGTCATCAGCCTCAAGTTTTAACAATGACACAGAGAGATGCCCGATTAGACAAAATGCCACAACACTGATTGATTTAGAGAGGGGACTTAAGAAATACAGAGCATTAGCAGTCGAAATTAAATATTTCAAACACTGCATTCAACAAGAGATTGTTCCCAGGGGTTTGTGGTTTTTCAGGTTACCCAATGGTGTCAATCCAGGTGAGCCATTTTTCAAGTATTGGTGGAATTCTTTAATAAAGCTGGACTTGAATTTCTAAAAAAGTTGATTAAATACAATACTAGTATCATGGAGAAATTGAAAACTTCCTTAAAATACAGACGATTTGACCAGCTTTTTCAGCTCTCAACCTAATGTTAGATCTAGTTATGATTTGATTTTTTGGGACTAGACCATTAGGAGAAAATTGTGGTGCATAAACCAAAGAAAGTCCTAAGGGATTTGGCTGCTTACAGGACTCTGATTACATATGGGGCTGATGTTAACTCAAACAAAACATCTAAATTTTGTCAACTTAACAATGGCTAAATCCCCCTTTCCAGTAAGATGTTGGTGCCTTGTGTGGTAGTGGCCTCTCCAGCTCCCATTGTGCACTGTTTTGTCTTTATTTTGTATTTTTGTTGACTGGTGATGTAGTGGTCTATTTGGCTTAGTTCAGTGTGCAGCTGTTTGTGGCTGTGGTGTCCATGATATCCATGTTTGTAACTTTTACATGTCTTTTTTTATTGGAACATGAACATATGGAAGTTGGGGCCTTCCGTGGAGACTTGGCTCGTACAGAATGCAGGAAGTGGAGGTTGTAGAATGTCTGCCAGTGTGATTTAAAGGGACTGGATTTGTTTTAACCATACTGGATTTGGGACACTGCTGATGGGTTGGAGTATGGACTGGTGACGGTATGGATGGTGGAAATTGAGGAAGTTAGTCCTGGTTGTGACGATTAGGCCTGAAGGTAGCAGTAGTTGTGAGGGTCTACTATGTTGGATAGAAGGTTGGAAGAAGACTGTGACTTGGATGTTGCTGGTGGTGGAGTGGTCATTTGGGACTGCAGGTAGCGGCAGTTGTGAGGGTCTGTGGATGTCAGATGGAAGGTGGGAAGGAATGACTGGGTCTTGGATGTTGCTGGTGATGGAGGGGTAGATGGTGATGGTGTTGTGGAGCGATTGCTGTAGTCCACGGAATTGTGCTTTTTTTTGTTTTTTGAAACTTCTGTGCCTGTAGTTGGATTGTAATGGTTGCTTTATTTGTGTATCTATTCTGTGTTGTTGTGTTTTCTGTTTGTGCATAAGCTTGGAGAAACATAATTTCATTCATCTGTATACACTTGTATTTGGTTGATTGACAATAAAGTTACTTTTGACTTTGGTACCAAGAGTAATTCAGAGATTCCTGCAACTACCAGACCATTAAATCAGGGGGAACCTCTAACAGGAAGAGGAGAACGCAAAATGGTTCATTGATGGAAGAAGTGAGTAATTCTACTGCAAAGATTCCAGGCAACTGTTACTATAATATGGAATTCCCAGAGTTGTCATTACATTCTTCCAACACCAGTTTCCAAATTCATAGTGCACAAACACAGGAAGGATTCACAAAAAACTTGAATCAAGAAGGGAACAGGGATTTTTCCAGTCGGAACGGAGGGAGGAGCAGAGGAAGAAAATGCTCAAGGACTTTGAAGGGACTGAGTTTTGACGACGTCAAAATATTCAACTTGTCTAACTTTAATATTAACCATCAAAGAGTTTTATAATTAGGGTTTTCATTCATTCATAGTCCTTGAGCTAGTCTCAAAAACAGTATTTTAGAACTGAAATGTTACACTAGGAAAATGAACTCACATTATTTGTTAAGAGATGTGATTGTAAAAAGGACTTTAAGAAAACAGTCTACTTTTATCCACCATTGCATTATACTCAATGTTTTTGAAAAGGCCTGTGAAGAGATGTTTTAAAACTCAGTGATTTCCTAAACAACCATTTTTCAATTTAAGTTCGGAAGAAAAAAAGGCTTTAAATGAATTACATCATCAGTCGGCTTTGTGATTCATGAAAGTCGACAAGGGAAATAGGATGGTTGTAATGGATACAGAACACTGCAAAATCTCATTGGAAAAAATGTTATGCAACACTGAATAATATTGAGAAGTTTCTTTAATTGACATATATATGAGTTACAAACATATACATTTTTTATATGATTTTTTTAACGAAAGGGGAAATCGATTGAGGTCTACAATTTTTTTTACAAAATGAATACCCACAAGTTGGCATTCTATTTGGTATCCATTAAGTACACAAAAATCATATAAACCCCACTTTCAGACCCATTGTTTTAACATTGGGCAGTCCCGCAAAAGAATATTAATGTTTTTGGATTCAGTGCCGAGTCCATTGGTACAACTGTTACTGTCATATATATAGGACTTGTGGGACTTTCTGAACAGTATTAGAAATGTTAGTATTTGTAAAAAATCTACCAGCACAAGATTGTTGTATGTTCACTATTGATGTAGAGTCATTATTTACTTCTACATCAGATGAAGATGGTGTGTAGAATATGTTAGAAAGCATGTAAACAAGCAGTCTTCAGCAGACAAGAACAGGGTCAGTTTGTACTGTTCTGTTAGATATTTTGACTAACAGCATTTTTCTGTTCAATAATAAATATTACCAGCAATTAAAGGGCATAGCCATGGGGGCTACCATAGCCCCAGCCTACGCCAGTTTACTGCTTTGTTGGTGGGAGAGGGAAATTCTAAGCATGATTCCTGAGTATCAACATGTACTATTTTACAGATGGTTTGTGGATGATCTGGTTATATAGCCAAAAAAGAATGTATTCACTTTGATTTTTTCAAAAGTCTAAACCAGAGTACTTCCTTTCTTAAATTCACTGCTGGAGACAAGGGACATGCTATTTCATTTTTAGATGTTAAGTTGAAATGAAATACAGAAAAAGATGGGTTTGAAAGTCAAATCTATAGAAAATATATTTTTTGAATAGTTATTTGCAGTTTCATAGTAACCATCCCAGGTTTATCTAAAGAAATTTACCCAGAGGCCAATTCGTGAGAGCCGAATGACAAGCAAGGATGTACTCTTTCAGCAAGAAGTTAAGTAAATAACTTATTTTTCTTGCTAAAGATTATCCAAAGGAAGGGTTAGAGAAAGCTGTAGCAGAAGAACTCTGAAATGGCTAACAGAATCTGGTCCTATTGTTCTTACAGGATTTACAAATAACAAAATTAAGAACAAAGATAACATCAGCAATAAGAAAGAAACCACCACCAGTGGCTCTGACGACAACAGAAGTGTAGTATATAGTGAAGAGTTAGATGCGAGTGTAGAAGGAGGTAGTGCTGGGGGATATTTAACAAACAAGGTAATACCTCGTTATTGTCTGGCTATGTCAGTGGACACTTTCCAGATCAAGCAGATCATCCAAAACCACTGAAAAATTATTTCTGGAAATCAAGATTTCAGAAAAATATTTGGTGAAGCACCATTTTTGTACACAAGAAAGACATGTGTATTAAGTACATGTTAGAATGCAACATTACTAAAATAGAACCTCCCACTACCAATAAAACTTTAGGCACTTATAAATGCAGTGGATGTATGTAATGCTTGCTGGTACATAAATGAAGGAACTTATATTTCCCTGAGCCATATTACATGAACTTTAAGAGTACCAGGTAAATATCATCGTGTCACAGCAGGGGGAGTGTACATTGGAAAATGTTCAGGACGTACAAGTTTTTATGTAGTAGTGACGAGAAGAAGCCTAAGACAAAGAATAACAGGACACAGTTATGCAATTAAAATGAAAGGTAGTAATAATGCTCTATACAGACATTCCATCTTGTGTGACAACTATAAAAATTTCACGTTTGACATTCTAGAACAAGTACTAGAGGATAGAAGAGGGGGAAATTTAAAAAAAAATAATTGAAAGGAGAGAGGTAGAATGGCAAGTGAAGTTAAGGGCTGATTTTCCCCCTGGCTTGAATGAAACTATCAACATAAAATGTTTTTAAAAGAATGGAAGCTATGGGGATGTTACGGGTTTAATTGTGCAATGCCCTTTTATTGTTGGAATTGTGATTAACACATTTAGCAAGTAAATTGATTCTAGGTTTTTATTGATTGGAATTTGATATAAAATATGATGATGACAACATTTCTGTATTTTCTGATGAAGTTTTTAGAAAAAAGCTAATTAACAGTTGTATTACACTCAAGCACAGTTGTCCTCACTGCTCTTTAATAGTTGTTGTTGGTCCAAGTTTCCTATTATTACCACAGGTGTTGGCCAGTTTTCATTATATAGAATTGTCAATACCAACTTCAAAATGAAAATCTAATTTGAGACCTGGGAAACTGGATTGATAATTCCCTTTCCTCTGACCACAATGTAGCAACAGTTATACGGAAATCCTACTTGGTGAAGCTGACCACCAAATATCATCCGGAGTGAAAGGGATTATCCCCTTGTATTGACACTAATAAGACCAATTGTAGAAGGCAAAGTCCATTTTGTTTTCTACAGTTCTAATCAGATATATTGAACAGTTGAAAAGACCCTAGGGGTTCCTAACAGAGGATTATACATTTAAAGTCTCTAAGCTACCAGAAATGACCCTGTTTTCTGTGTCTTATAAGCTACTCAGAGGAGATCTATGCATTATCTTCTGAGCAGTTAGGAACCCTGTAATCAAGGGCCTTCATAAGTAAAGCAGTGCCATAAATACCAGAACAAGTAATCTAAATCTGCTTCAGCAGATCAATAAACCAAGGTGAATAGACAGATTTATTACTCACTTCTGGAATATACTCCCCCTGCAGATAAAGTAATGTAATACACTATGTATCTTCCATCAAATGGACCTGGAAAATTGGATGGTTACTTATAAATTAACTCTAGGAATGAGTGGTATAGCCCTTCTTGAGAAGGGAAGTACAGTCTAGCATGGGAACTGGCAAGGCAGAATGTCAAAAGACTCAGATGCCTTGAACTTCATATGTTGCCTGTGAAGAACTCAGGTTTGACTCTAAACCAAGACCATTTCAGGTTTGGTAAGGCTGATCTTTAATAATTTAATCATAGCACAAGTGCTGGTGGAATCAGAATCAATATATGCAAGATCACAGCAATGCTAGTGTCCAATCTATGTGACTGAATTATGACAATCCTAACTTTTTGTGCACTAGCAGATTTTAAGAAAGACAATCTGGCTGTGGGTAGATATCAAGCTCAAGCCTTTAGCAGAGTAAAGAAATGTTAACAAGTACTCCTCTGTTTATGACAACACAAACAATAAAAATCACTGATGCTAGTCATTATGGTTTAGATGCTGTTTAGCTCTAAATGAATGAACAAATGCTTTGCGGTTGTTGCTAATTGCTCTATATACCAAACAGTGTTGAACTGAAATATTCACCAATTAGGGGGAAGGACCTTGAGAGTTTATGTGCATGTCAGAGATTCTCCAAATATTGATTTAGGGTTAGAGAGTTTCCAGCTCCAGCCTGTGCAAAAGCTATTGGTTACATTGTTCACTTCTTATGATTTAGACAAAATACTACACAGATGTAAGAGATTATTCATGAGACTGAGATGATTCCATGCCAGAGCAGTCTGTGCACCTGAAAAATAGCTGGACATGGCTGCCATCGCTGTCAGCTACTGAAGATGACGTTGCTACCTGTGAGTAGACGATGGAGACAATATGACCAGTGATTATCAGGAGAGTGGAAAAGTTGAAACACATTACCAAAAATGACCAAGAGTTGCACACGGTTACCAAATGTTTTAAAAGGCGAGCCAACTTCTGGACATAGACAAAATCTCATGTACAGATATTTCACAGACCACAACAGTCCAAACATGATGACCTGTTAGTATACAGGTGCAGACAGAGTAGTAGTACCACTGTCACAAGATGATGAAATGCTCCCACAAATCCACAAAGGACAACAATGTCGCACAAAATGTCATCAAAGAGCCAAAATGCCAGTGCGGTGACATAACATTAATCTAGACACTGAAAAGCTTCTGCCATCATGTCAAGTCTGTATTATCTATAAAAGAAAGCCCTTAGTGCCAACACCCTCAACTTACGGTCTTCCATAAAAGATAGCTGCTGACTTTCATAAGTCTGAGGGCAGAAGATACTTAATAGTGGACTATTAGTCTTGGGATAGAGATACTGCATATGCTAACTATAACTAGGTAACAAACAAGGTTTAGACCGTGTTCAGATGTTAGAAAATACATACACACAAGATAGAAGATACCCACTGAACTACTATCGCAGATAGTATTATTCAATTTGAGTCAAGTGAATTCTAGCAGTTTGATGACAAGTGTGGTTTCATTCACACCATGTCAACTCCTCATCCTCAAGAAAATAGTGCAACTGAGAGGACAGGCCAGTCAGCTAAAACAATCATGAGGCTGCCATATCCTCTCAGAACTCCCACAATATATCTAGAATCCATGTAGTGCCACAGGAGTAAGCCATTTGTAGCTAATGCTACTTCAGAGTATCACAGGACTAAGCTCACCACAGCTAATGTTATGCCACAGTGTCACATGACTAAGCTCAAAACAGCTAATACTACTACACATAGTGCCACAGGACTAAGCTCACCACAGCTAATGCTATTCCACTTAGTGCCACAGGACTAAGATCACCACAGTTAATGATAATACACACAGTACCATTGGCGTGAGATCTTCACACCTAATGCTTGGAAGATAAAGACTAACATGCCAATTTTGAAATCCAGACTCAAGCCAAAACTTGCTCTGCACATGTCCGTAATACAAGATGACTGAAGTAATAAAAATGTTTAAAAGCAGATTCTTTAAAAGACAATCTTCCACCCAACCATTGCCTGCCTTCAGACAGGCCAGCTACTGCACCTGAGGTTAGAGGAGAAGAGAAATTGGGGCATGGCTGTGTTGCAGTAAGAAACACCAATGAGCTGAGGTCATAATACATGGTGTAAAATGAAAATGGCGTCATAGATACACACTCAGAGGCACATTCAAGCAGCTCCAGATGAACTTCAAGCTGAATAACAAGTTACTGAAAGCCAACCTCGGATATCTGAGTCAAGGACAACCAGGCCCTCAGCTAGTTACAGTTTCCTCAAAAGCGTTACCACAGCCCAATAGCCAAGACAAGAATTTTTAATCAACATGTGATAACAGTCCCTGAGTTGATAACCTTAGAGTATCTGCAATTGATCCTGTTCAGACAATTACATACAACAATTCACGACAAACATGGCCATTACTACTTGTGTGTTTCACTTCTACAGGTTCCAATTCCAATTGTATGACTCACAGCATGTGAGATGTCAAAATGCTATCAAGGCATTGAGATTGTAACTGAACAAAATGCACAGATTGACCGATTTTGACTCTTCTGCATGCATAATGTATTCCTGTGAAGATTACTGTACCTTACTTGCTTTTATTTCATGAATAGTGTTTATTTATTTAAATAATTACTTATTTACCCCTTGGTTGATTGGATTAGTCCCACTAAGCTAGTGGCCTCTTTTCATGGGAAACCCAAGGTGATATTTTATACTTCTTAGGGAAATTTGGCCAGGCATTGGGCAACTTCCCCTTCTCTTTTTGATAGGTGCCATGGGATGTTTTACATCCATTTCAGCTTAAAATGGCCATTACTACTTGTGTGTTTCACTTCTACAGGTTCCAGTTCCATTTGTAAGACTCGCAGCATGATAACTGTCAAAATGCATCCATTTCAGCTTTCACTAGCTCAAGCTGATGTGACCTCAGTTAAGCACATCATCTGAAGGACGACAATCAGGAGTACAGCAACCTCCCCTTATGCTGCACTGCAGTGCCAGTAATCCATACCTGGTTCGGGAATAGAACCCACAACCTCTGAACCAAAGGAGTGTGCATTACTTGTTGCACCACTGATATTGCTGTCACGCTATTTGCTTGTAAATTCTGTACAAAAGTTTAGAGCACTTGGAACAGTCAATAAAAACTCTAAAATGTTAAATACTTACTCTGCTAGTGCACACACTTGCATTTCACAATGTCAAAGACTAGCTTCTCTCTGTTGAGGGAGCTGATAAGAAATGCGTATCTATCATCTGACTTTATATACTGTTAATATGTATAGCAGCATTTCCATTTTAGTTAAGTACTGTATCCTGTAATTTATGGAGTCCCTTTTTGCCCTTTCCTAGTTTGCACATGATGAATGAAGAAGCTGTTAACATCATTCTTGCTATGTTGCAATTTTTACTGCAACTGCTGGTGTATCGTGATGTTAGTAACATTACCTATCAATATGGCTAGGTAAAGTACATTTCTATTAGTTGAACTTAACATAACAGTAGATTGCAAGAAGGCCTGGAAGACTTATGCCTTTACTTTTCCTTGGACACAGATATTCCTGTATGCTTTTCCACCATTTCAACTAATATCCGGGGTACTTCTAACAAGATGATTGTGGTGACTCCCTTCTGGCCCAGACAACCCCCTTTTTTCTCTTCATTTGGAAATGGCCAGTGGCAATTACCACAAGGTTCCTCACAGACTAGGTCTACTCACACAAGAACAGGGGTGTTTGATACACCCTGACATCAGTCATCTTCAACTGACTGCCTAGACGATAGGGTCTTAAATTCCTTTTAGGCACCCTTTTACTGAGGACATGCAGCAGGTACTAATGGAGGCAAAAAAGTCTGCTGCTACAAAAACATAAAGAAGCAAACAGAAAATGTTTTCTACAACATAACCAGCACCCCATTCAGGGCTAGATGCTCTCTGGTTTTACAATATTTGTGAGCGTTACAATCCTATTGCCTTTCTTATTCTTCTGTCAAGGTTCATTTATCAGCCATTTCAGCATGTCTGTCCATGAATCCTCCACTTTCAGAGCAGTCTCATTTCAAAATGTTCTTGAAAGGAGTTTTATATAACAGGCCCCCAAGAAAAATGGTGGTCCCTGCTTGGGAACTTAATTTTGTTAGAGAAGCTGACACTTGCTCCACTTGAACCAGTTCTTCTGGCGGACTTGAGGGTCTTAATATGTAAAACAGTTTTACTTCTTGTTCTGTCCTCTGCATGAAGGGAATAGGAGTTCCAAGCTCTTGTGGTAGTCAAACCCATCTCATTTTCAATAAGAACTTGATTTTTTCTTTGAGAACTAACCATTTTTTTATGCTCAAAGTGGTATCCAAGTTTATTTTAAGCCAAATTATCCATCTCTCCATTTTCTTTCCTGAATCTAAAAACGAGGGAAGAAGGATACTCCATACCTTGGATGCCCACTGGCAATCCAGGTACTACTGCAACAGAACTTAACCTTTCAAATCTTACGATCAATTCTTCATTTCTTGCGAAGGTAAAAGGAAGGAAAAACCTATATCAAAACAGACTATTTCCAAACAATTGTCTAAGGCTATTACCTTTTGTTATTTTTACCATAACAAAACTAGTCCAGGCAGGGTCAAGGCCCACTCTCCCAGAGCCTTGACCTCATCTCTGTCTTTTTTGAAAGGGTCAGATTCTAAAAGTATTCTACAAGCTGCTACTTGGTCCTCTGTACATACCTTTACAAATCACTATAAGCTTGATTCCTTCTCCAAGTCCAGATCATGCTTTCCTAGTACCATTCTCCAGGGGCCAATGGACTCTTCTCCATCCACCTCCCAAATGTAATTTGCTACAGTAATCTACTCATATAGCTAAGGCTACTGCAGCAGTGATCAATATGATGAACATAGTACAGTTGTGTAAGTTGAACTTGCCATAACAGTAGATGTTCAAATGATCACTGATGCAGTAGCCATTCCCTCCCTCCACTCCCCTTGACTTTTGGTGTGTTTTTATGCCAGAGCATGGGCATTTATGTTATGTTTTTCCTAGCATTATCATAGCTAATCCTCTCTTCTTTCTCTACTGGCAGGAAAGCTCCAAAGAGCTTCACAGCCAAATTTCTCTTTGTCAATTCAGCTCAAGCCACTCAACAGTTTGCGTGCATGGAAAGTGCCCTGAAGCTTTGGAGACTGTCCAGCTGTTATATCCTTGGCAGAATGCAACCCATATAGCTAAGGCTACTGCAGCAGTGATCATTTAGACATCTACTTTTATGATAAATTTACCTACAGAGCTGTATTGTTCTTCTACACTACTGTTCCGGCAGCTCTGCAAATTATTTCAAATATATGTTATGATTATGGGTGATATTAACCTTCCGAGAACAAGTCTATTGTTACAAATAAAATTATTAAAATGTTATATTTTATACAACCATGAAAGATTATTAAACAGCCAAATAGGGTTAACTTATTGGACATTATTTAGTTAATTCAAATGACTAATACAATTTTAAGTTGCAACACTGGTGCCCCAATTGGAAAATCTGGTCACAATTCTATTCAATGTGAAATTGTGAGTAATAGCACTAAATATATTAGATCAAGAATACCCCTTATGGAATTTTATAAAACTGACTCAGAGTATATAAATAAAGAAATGAATTTTGGCAGTGAAAGAGGCAACTGGAAGGAAAGTCAGTTGAAGAAAAGTGGGATACTTTTTATCTCAAATTAAATAACTTAATAAATGGGTTTGTATGCTTATTGTGGCCAATCACGAGTACTTCCCTCCATGAAGGGCAAAAGTTAAGAATAACTGAAAAATAAAGCAAGGTCTCTGTGGAGGAGGTATAAATGTACTCCGTGTGCCTCTATCAAATCTATTACCAAAAAAATCCCAAGGAGTTTCTCTCTGAAAATTAGAACTATGAGAACTGGTTAGTTGAGAATGCCAAGATGAATAAAAAGGCCCTATACAAGATTTAAGATGCTTTAAGAAAGAAGATACCCAACCAACCTTATTGAACTAGCAGATTCATATACAGAGAAATGCTCATTTTTAAAGGAGTATAAGGATTATAACTATATTATAAACAGTATATCTGATATTTGTCCAAAAATGTCTTATAAGCTAGTGGCTTGTCATCATGCTTTCAAATGTTCTTTCAATAATCCACTGAGGAGGAATAATGTTCCCAACATATGGAAGGTATCCATTGTCCCAACAGCCAAAGGATACGTGCAGCAATCACTTGGCAACTATAGACCTATCAGTTTGATCTCAACACTGGACAAATGTTTAGAGTGAGGAATTTGCCGTCTCCTCCAGAGGGATATTGGACAAAGGACTGATGTATATCAACAGGATTTCCTTGTGGAAAGATGTTTACCTAATCATATCCAGTTTTATGAGAATGTCTGTTGCATAATGGATTTGGGCCTTGCGAGCAATGTTTACCTGGATCTGATGAAGGCCTTTGATTCAGTCCTTTTACACTGGATAGCCAACTAGAATGAGAACAGGGCATTCCTTTTCAAAAATAAGAAACATGGATTTGGAGGTCCCCCAGGGATACGTTTTTTTTTCTCCCAAGATGTTAAAACTATTGACGTCTTAGCTCACACTATGTGATAGCACCTGGTTAAGTAAATTCACTGATGACACTAAGGGGGGGGGGTATGGCTATAAGTACCTATGATCATAATAGATTGCAATTATCTAGACATTTTATTTAGGTGGGTTACTGAAAATTTGATGTAACTGAATGCCAAGAAATGCAACATGATGCATTTTGGTTCTGGAAATAACCATTATTATTATGTTCTGAATAATGAAAATTTGAGCTCAGTAAGTTCCATGAGAGATTTAGGATGTATGGCGGATGATGCTTTGGACCTAGATCACATCAAGGCAGTGGTGAGGAAGTGTTAAGGTATTTTACAAAGACATCTTGAGTAGTGTCGGTAGTAGACAGAATTCTCGATTCTGCCTTTTCCTTTTAGCATGTGGTTTATTATGGAATATTATGGGTATTTTAATTGTTATAAATGCTTGCCAAATAAATAGCTTTGAGAGAATCCAGAAGACAATTACTAGGCAAGTGATAGGATTGAAAAATCTTGGTTATATAAACACAGATTGGAAAGACTTTACCAGTAAGAGGTAACTTGACTCGTGTATAATCACCAAGAAATGAAGCATTACCAGCTTCTCTCGGTGGTACATTTTTGGAGCACAATATCAGCAGCCAAGAATAATAATCTGTATACAAGATTGATGGATGTAAAACAAAAAAAAAATCATCACAGAGCAGAAATATTATGCAACTCTGTCCATAAATATATAAAGGAAGTTGGCAGTATCAAACTTGAGTTCTTGATAGATAAACGGTACTGGAATTTTGTTTGTATTCCTGCTCAAACTGTTGACAAACTCTTAAATGGCTCCTAGAAGCCTTGAGTTTGAAGTTCCATCTACACTGAACATTGAAATGACACAAAATGTCCCATCCTTACATTACTTACAGCATATGTTGCACATTACTTTGATCAGCAAAGTAAAAGTTACTCTTTGTGCATTTGTTAAACTTATATTTATTCTGTTCTACGTGCAAATGTTATACTGTTGTTACTCAGTATTGTGTTTTTTAAACATGCCATTTGCTCTGAGTTTTACCTCATCCACTTCATTTACCATACCATATTCATGCAAAAATGTATCTCTACCACTTGGGGCTCTATAGCAATTCTAATTTTTAATTGTAACTTTTGAGACATTTCAAAAATATAAACCAGCACAATTTCAATTCTGTCTATAATTTGTTCAGTTTTCATTTTGTTAGGCCCACAGTGTTCAGCCATTTCACACTAGCACCTTACAAAGGCATCAGCACTTGTAGTTTTAGCTTTAACACATCTGTGGAAGTATTGCCCTTTTATGTATAATATGCATTTTTGCCTCAAAATGTTCATATGTACTTACTAGGTCATTGATCTGTAGGCATCTTAAGCTGCCCACTCTTACATTCCTATAGCTGATTTTAGCCCTTGAGCTTTGTATATGAATAATCCAGAGGTGGGCCAGGGGTGGGCTGAACAAGGATATTTTGGGAGGTTTGCACGCTTTCCATATCCATGAGGGGCAGAGGAATTAAACTGGGGGAGAATTTGCGGTTACCCACCTTTTTTGTAATAACCACCTTCTTATTCTTCTAAATATGTCTTATTGTATTCGTGTCGTTATTAAATAATATTTCTTCTGTTTTGGTCCTGTATTTTGCAAATGATACTAAACATTTGTGTCCATGTAATATCCATATATTCATATAAAATGTTTGTATTCCACCCCTTCTCAGCTACTTGGCAACCTTGTGTATTTTCTACATCTCTGTATTCTGATATTAACTACTGCAATAGCTAAATTTTGATAGCTTTCCCCCTGTCCACCTCCATGTTTATTATTGGGGAGTGCACCCTATAATACAACTGCTGCATACATTTTAATATTAACCACTGTAATGATTAACTGCTGAATGCTGCTCGCCTGCCACTCTACGTCGGTATTTTTATTTTGAGAAGTACACCCTAAAAAAAATTGCTGAAAGTGTTCTGATAGTAACCAAAGGGATGGCTGCAATGGCTGAATGCGGATAGTGGCTTTTCCTTAGGAAGTGCACCCTATAAAACTGTCACTACAGATTCTGTATGTGTAATAAGATGATGTATCTGCTATGCTGAGAAGGGACAGCATGATCTACTTTAGATCGGATGTGTTAAACACCCGTCTGAAAAAATATACAAGACTAGTATCACAAAGTAGTACTAGAATAAGCTCTTCTTTGCACTTCTACAATACCCCTGCTGTAAACAACTGCATCTGACAGTTGTAAGCAACTGCATCTGACTATATGTGATATAGGCAGAAGTTTGGTGACCATTAATCCCACTTTATTCTCAATTATTAAAAAACAAGTCCATGCAAACAAATGAGTTGTGATCAATTCCCAACTAGTGAGCCATGAATAAATTCAGATAGTCTTCTGCCCTCATTCTGAACATACAGAGCAATTTCCTCCTGCTGACAGATGACTTTCCAAGTGTTAGAATCTAGTTAAAAGTCTCCTGAGGAAACAAAACTTTTTGTAGTTTTATTACCCCCCCCCCCCCATCTACTAGAATAAATGCATTATTTGTGCAAACCTCTAATTTTAAATCTGCAATCTTAAAACCCTTTACTTCTTAGTCCCGATTGCCTATCCCTTTGGCAACTTGTGCATTTTCCACTGCTTTGTAAGTCACATTTCTATATAATAATTGTACATGCAACTTGCATTTTGTACATTTGCTTTGGTTGGTTACTGAAGCATTTCTACCTTGTTCTGATAATTACTGAACTTTGACTCTGCTGTGATGCACTTTTAATATAAGCTCTGTGAACTCATTGTAATGTTTGTGAAGAAGGCATGCTCTCTGAACTGCATAGATTATTCACTCAATGTTATATATTGCTGATAAAGACTAAAAAAATACAGCATTATTGTACTGTGTCTGCTATTTATTATTTTACAAGGTGTTTAGGTACTTTTATCATACCCTTCACTACAATTATTTTATCTAGCTCTATGTTTTGCAAGTGTTCTAATATTAACCTCTGCCTTGGCTGCATGTGCTGAATGCTTAAGTGTATGTGTGCATGGGGGGGTTCAAGCTAAGGAGTGAATCATATGAAATTGTTGTTGCAGGCATGTACTAATTTTCTAAACTTTAATAAGAGGATATAGCTGCTTTGCTTTGAATCCAGGGTATTACATGCTCAGCTGAGAGAATACTCCAGTTTTCCACAACTATAAAAAAGTAAACAGTGTAAAGTTCCTTTAACATTTCTGCCATGTCTTTACTGTGAACGTTTGTAGATCACCACATTTTATGTAGGAAGGGGTGGAGTCTGCTGGTCCATATTATTATCCCAACTTTATTCTCTTAATTATTTATGAGAGCCTATGCTAAAAATGATATTTATTCACTACTTACCAATAGGGAATTGTTCACAGCTTGGATAGTCTGATGCCCGCAATCTGCACAGGCTAATTACTTTCCCCTGGCACACAAGATCAAACCAGCTTCATTCACCTCCTACTTGCATTTCCCCAGGCATCTGCAATGGACACACATTTATTCCATCTTGTCTCCTTCTCCTAATCTGCTCCACTGTACTCTATTTAAAACAAGACACTGTCTTGCTACTGCGCTTTCTTTGTCTTCTATTTTGTACATTGTCATTTCTTTACACTGTATTTTAGTTGTATTCTGGAACTGCATATTTAAACCACAGCTGTGTCTCTTGCGAGTCACACAGAAATAAAGTTTTCCACCACCCTGTTGATGATGTGTTTTTACACTCAATTGTCTTTCTAGTTGCCTGCCACTTGTATTAATTTGACCATATATTTCCATTTCCTCTCCTCTTTCATTGGCTATTGTGAGTAAGCACTGAATCGTTATTTTGGGAAATCACTCCCCTGAAGTCATTTGAATTTATTGGCCATTTTACTGCATTCCTTAGAGCCAGAATACAAAGTGCCCACTCCTTCCAATCTTGCTCTTTTAAAATTAGTGGATCTCCACCTAGATAGCTAAAGCTTCAGTTTCCCCTCTTTCGTATCTAACTGCTTGGTGCACACTGCAACTATTGGGATATTAACCCATTTTTTCCCTCTTACCTTCAAAATCTGCAACATTTCCTCCAAGCCCAGCAATTATTGGAGAGCCCAGATCTTCCTCTTTGTAGTCATCTTGGGATTACTGCTTCTGTTTTGCTCCTGGTGAGAGAAGGAGCATACGGTCATTATTTCCTGGAGACTCTTCACCAGAAAGCCTAATAACTGCTTCATAGGTGCTAGTTTGGAACCTGCGCTTAAATTTTGCTCCTAATAAGAGAAACCACATAATGCATTGATTCCTGACAGACAGGAATTAAAGGTGAAGGTGTTTTGATTTACATCAAAAATAGATAAACCTCAAGGCTGATCAAACAGGACAATGCACTTGAGCTTCTCCACATTCAAATCACCATATGCAAGTCCCATACCACTTCATTACAAGCTATAGGTCCCCCTCTATGACACAGGAAACCCATGGCATGTATTTAAACTTATTGCAAACATTGAGCAACCCAATACAACATTCATGGGTGACTTTAATATCCCTATTAACTGAGAATCATATATGACACCAAAAGTGCAGGCAGAGAGATTTCTACATTTTGTAAATGCAAATTCCCTGGACTAGACTGTCAATACACCAAGCAGGTGTGCAAACATACTGGATCTGGTCCTCACTAATACGAGTGTGTGCTGTATATCCCCTAGGTGTAATGTCTTCTCTGGTAAGGTTCGACAACAAAATGGTCTCCTTTGAAGTAAAAATAAAACCTGGAACCTCAACTAACCCTGGAATATTCAGCAACTACTCTAAGGCTAACTTCCTACTGTTACTTGATAACCTGACAAAATGTCAACCGCCCATAAACCCTGAGAACACTGCTACCTACACAGAACTGTTGACAGAAACCCTGTACAAGCATATTAATAGTTGCATAGAGGCAGCTGTACCCATCACAAAGTAGTACAGAACAAACAAAAAACAAGCCACCCTGGTGGAGTCACAACCTGAATAAGCTGTACAACAGAAGAAAAAATCATGGCAAAATCAAGAGGTGCGGCACCTATTAGGATAAAAGCACTCTCTTCAAAGTAAACAAACTCAGGACAAATAAAGTTTATCAAAGCCAAATTTGAGGTAAATTTGGCATCCCAGGCCAAGGACAACCACAAAGCATTCTTTAGCTATGTCTGCATCCTCAAAGGTGTGCAAAGCTCATTGCTAATGGAGCCACCTATACTGAGCCAGAAGACATAGCAACCTACTGACCAACAAATCCAGCTCCAACTTAAAACCTCTCTCCCCTTCAACATTCCCTCAGGAAATACCACCAAATGTAACTCCTCCTGCTATCAATAGGGAACAGGTCCTTAATGTACTCTCCTAAGGCCAAACACACTGTATCAATGGGCCAAGACAATATCCCAGGACGCCTTCTAAATAGCACAAAACATGACCTATCAGGGTCTTCGGAATTGCTATTTAATTGTAGCCCAGACCCATAAGTCTCACTAGTCTCATATGCAAAGCCTTGAAAAGAATTTTCATGGAAATGATCAAAAATGACATAGGGAACCTCCAGTCACTGAACCCAGGGGGTGTAGCTAGGATTTTCAAATTTGTACTCTCAGGTCTCACACAGCTGCCCCTCCCCCCACCAAGGTCCAGCTTCATATAAATTATTTTCTCTTTTTTTTTTTCAGTTGGCACCCACTAACTGTCAATCCACCTTCCTTCTGATATGCTGACTCATTTATTCCTTCATATATATATCCAGGGTCTCAGCTTATGGGGGTCCTGGATTTTACATCAGCCGAGAAGTAAGGTAGGATCTGGGAGTGGTGCCATCATCTTAGATGGCCATTTTCCCCTAGTCTTAAGCCTCTGTCTAAAATGCTAATATCAGTGTTAGGCTGGGCAGGCAATATTAAGTAGACTGTGTGTGTGCCGCCCTGCCCAGGGTCCATCAAATGGCCTTGCTTACTATTGTCCTTCTGCCCACCCCAGCTTGGAATCTTTTCAATGAGCTCTATCCTTCCCTAGAGAGACTACTAATGTCCCTTCTCCCCAGGACAAGCATGCTGATATCCCTCTTGCAAACTCCAATAAGCACATAAACTACTTAAACTCCAGTCACCTTGGCTGCAGTTGGTACTTTTGTGAGTTAACCAGAACATACTGCAGAGAAAGATGCTGCTCCTCCTATGGAACAGACTTCTCATCCATGTAAAGCAGAGGTCTTTTATTACCCAGTGTAAATGCAAGCTAGACCAGTGGATGGGGAATAGGAAATTTACATGGGGCCTGGCACCCATGTCCTTTATGGATAGAGGTAGCTTATAAATGTCTGGTCCTCAGAATCTTATTTGGATACAAGACATTCTTTCAGGAAAACTTGGCTAGGCTTACAAAGGTCCCCCAGGTCATTAGCTTAGTAACACTCCATGAATCTAAATCTATGAATGTTTTGATCCCTTGCTCCTAAAATGTGTGGTCTGTTGTCAGTCATTGGGGACTGAAGTCACTAAATAATGGCATACATTTCAGTTTCAGACCATTTCCTAAAGAAAATTCATAATAACACAAACCCTATTTAAGCAACTTTGTAATTTCAGAACAGCAATATTTAAAATCTGTTTCTATTTTTGAGCCTTTGTTCTCCCCTTTATTTTAGGCTTTATCCAAAGAGGTCAGCTATGTAAACTACTGCTGCCTCTAATGGTCGATTGGTCTTTCTCTCGCACAAACACGATTGCACTTCAGAAAATGCATGCTAACACAAATCCTATTATTCAAGCAACTTTGGTGTTTCATAACAGCAATATTTAAAATGTTTTTATTTTGAGCCCTTGTCCCCCCCCCCCTTTACTTTTGGCTTTATGCAGATCTCTTGAGCAAAGTGGTTGCAAGAGATGCAAACCTCTTAACTGCTGCTGCTACTATTCTACTGCTCTCACTACACACACACGCTTTCGAGCATGCATACACACACACACACACAGACAAAAATACACACATATGCACACACACTTTTCTGTTTCATTTGTTTTAACACTCGCTAAACAGGGAAAGCACTGCCTAGCAAGTGTAAATAGCTCCATCGATCTCACACTCACTCTCATGCACCCATACACACACACACACACACACACACACACACACACACACACACACACACACACACACACACACACACACACACACACACACACACACACACACACACACACACACACACACTATTTTTAACATTTAATTTTCTTTTTTTTTTATTTTACACTTGCTAAACAGCAAAAGCGCTGCTTAGCAAGCATAAAATAATGGCAGTCATTATGATATTTTCAGTCCAAGCTCCACAGCAGCTTAATATGCTGCTGTGAAACAGCGGACTAATTTTTCACTGGGCATTACCTGTAAATTAACACCCCTGCTGGAGAATGTTCATTCTTCAGTCGACGGTGCCGATCTGTAGGTTGCCCATTCTCTAATGTAATTTATACGTCATCATCTCCTACTAAAGTGCCGATTAAGGAGTAGGTGTGAAAAAAATGCACCCTTTGTTAAAATTCTACTTCGATGCAATTGCCAGTGCAGTCTCAAATCGTTGTTTTAGAATATTTTTTTTAACTAAACCACAAGACTTCATCGGGGTCCCCTTAGTGCTATCCCCTCTTCCAAAGACATACTGAAATCAGTACAGTGCGTACACCTCCCAACGTCCTTGACTGGACCCAATTTGGTTTCACAAGGTCAAGTCATGCCTTACTCAACCTAGGGGACATCTTTGAGAAGGCCACCAAAGTTATCCATGAAGGCAAAATGGCTCATGATGCCTACCTTGACCTGCCCAAGGCATTTGACACTATCTCACAAAGTCATTGTTTACAAACTCGAGAGGTGTGGTATAAATGCTTATATCAGCTGGTGGATTTCTAGCTGGCTCACAGACCTTTGTGTATCTTGGAGTTTTATGAATCTATCAGCACTTCCTATTTCTTCTGTCTGACCCACTAGACCTTTTACATAAGGTTCTAACAGTTTGCTATTCTTTACTACCTTCATCAAATAGTGTTCTTCCCTCCTTTCTGAGCTCACAATTGATGGCCCCCTTTCCAGAGATCGCTATTAAACCTTCATCTCTCCTCTTCTGTATCATTCATGGACAGCATATACCAGGAATCGTACACACACACACACACACACACACACACACACACACACACACACACACACACACACACACACACACACTATTTTTAACATTTAATTTTCTTTTTTTTTTTATTTTACACTTGCTAAACAGCAAAAGCGCTGCTTAGCAAGCATAAAATAATGGCAGTCATTATGATATTTTCAGTCCAAGCTCCACAGCAGCTTAATATGCTGCTGTGAAACAGCGGACTAATTTTTCACTGGGCATTACCTGTAAATTAACACCCCTGCTGGAGAATGTTCATTCTTCAGTCGACGGTGCCGATCTATAGGTTGCCCATTCTCTAATGTAATTTATACGTCATCATCTCCTACTAAAGTGCCGATTAAGGAGTAGGTGTGAAAAAAATGCACCCTTTGTTAAAATTCTACTTAGATGCAATTGCCAGTGCAGTCTCAAATCGTTGTTTTAGAATATTTTTTTTAACTAAACCACAAGACTTCATCGGGGTCCCCTTAGTGCTATCCCCTCTTCCAAAGACATACTGAAATCAGTACAGTGCGTACACCTCCCAACGTCCTTGACTGGACCCAATTTGGTTTCGTCAAGGTCAAGTCATGCCTTACTCAACCTAGGGGACATCTTTGAGAAGGCCACCAAAGTTATCCATGAAGGCAAAATGGCTCATGATGCCTACCTTGACCTGCCCAAGGCATTTGACACTATCTCACAAAGTCATTGTTTACAAACTCGAGAGGTGTGGTATAAATGCTTATATCAGCTGGTGGATTTCTAGCTGGCTCACAGACCTTTGTGTATCTTGGAGTTTTATGAATTTATCAGCACTTCCTATTTCTTCTGTCTGACCCACTAGACCTTTTACATAAGGTTCTAACAGTTTGCTATTCTTTACTACCTTCATCAAATAGTGTTCTTCCCTCCTTTCTGAGCTCACAATTGATGGCCCCCTTTCCAGAGATCGCTATTAAACCTTCATCTCTCCTCTTCTGTATCATTCATGGACAGCATATACCAGGAATCCTACACACACACACACACACACACACACACACACACACACACACACACACACACACACACACGGTTATTAGCTCACATTTCTGTGATACCAGCAGTGACCACCCACACCCTGTGCCACTACCTACAGATCTAATATTTACTGGCTCAACTTCCTAGTACTGTATATTGATAGTATCCAGCTATGCTCTAAGTCACTCTGGTTTGTGCCTTTATCATTCTCCATCCATCTCCCTTTTTAATTTATTCCTAATGCCTAAATGTCCACTTGCCATTTCTGATTTAACTGTCCTGCCCCTTCAGTTTTAGTTTAAAGCTATAGTCATTACAATACAGTATGTTCTGACCACCACTTCCCCTTCAGTTTTACATAGACCTACCACAGGCTAGATCTCTCCCTATCCTCCTACCAGTCCCATGTCCTTCTGCCTTACTCGCTGCTGCAGCAAGTCTTTACATTGCCAAACCATTTCCTTCTGCTCAGTGATGGATGCTGGTACAATTAGCACTTCTGAGAATGATACCTACATGCTCCTTTGCTGGCATCCCTCTGCCATTAGCCTAGGCATGCTTGGTACCACCTTTATTGTCTAAATTGTTGGGTCATTCGTGCAAACATGAACCATAATGTATGGCCTCTCCTCCCCACTAACAACCACAGTTGTCATCACCTTCCATGCTATGTTAGGTTTGGACTCAAAGACCAGTTTCTCCATAATCTAGCAATCCATTTTTCCTTTGCAAATTCCCCTTTCATCCAAACTTGTCCACTCTCTTTCCTTGTTGGTTCTTGCCTTCTTCACTTCCCCCCATCAATGCTTATTCTATCTGCAACCTTCCTTCCTACTAATTTGACAACCCCTAGCTATCCTAACTCTTTTGTTTGTTGTGTTCCATATGGTGCATCTGATGTCTCTCTCATTGTTTCTACAAGCCCCTTCCTCTGTCCTTCCCCAAACACCTCTGATCCTCCATTCCTACAGAGTGCTCCTCCTTGGACCTCTGAGCCTTCATTCCTGCAGAGTGCTCCACCTTGGACCTCTGAGCCTTCATTCCTGCAGAGTGCTCCTCCTTGGACCTCTGAGCCTTCATTCCTGCAGAGTGCTCCTCTTTGGATATCTGCCAACTGCTTTCCTCATTATGCTGGTTCCTGCATGACAACTACCAGTTCATCATTTATTACTGCTGTCTGCATTTTGTCCACCCTGGATTTCTTTTCTTTGTCCTCCTTTTCATTGCTCCATTTCCCACTTTCTCTGATTATTCTTTTTGTGATACATCTTTCCTGGACTCCCCTGACAAACTCAGCAAAAGTTCCCTTATTTGTCATCTTTCAATTCCTACCTTTTTACCCCATCTTCTCTACTGGCTCCCTGTGGCTTACATTGCATTTTGACTCCACTTTCTTTTGCGTTACTTCATAGTGCATCATCATCATCACTATATTGCATATTGTTCCCTGATGTTCCCCCATTCTCCCACAGATATTGTATTAGCAAACTCCAAAATTCTCCAAGACAAACTACTGCCATATGCGAAGAACATCACTCCTAAATCTCAGATTCTTTTATCTCACCCTGTCCTGTTTCTTTTATGTTGTTCCATTCTTGAATGCCTCACCTCTTCCTTTTCTAAATTGCTTTAGATGCATGGACTGATACGTTTATTACTTAATTATGAGGGCTTTTTAAATTCAAATGTATATCATGATCTGCTAAGCAAATTTCATTAATGTGACAAGTTACCAAGTATAGCAGATATGATTAAGTCTCACTTTTCTTTTGTAAGCACTCAGTTTTTTCCCTTCATTAAGGCTCTATATGAACATTTAGAAGATAAACTAAAAATGAGACTGACTTTACTAAATGTGTTAAAAAAGACCACCATGCAAACTCTGTAGTCTACAAATGCTTCTTAATCTAAACCCCTAAGTTATGATGAGAGTCATTTTATCACTATGGAACAAAGCCAGAACAATGGGTCATGAAATAATCCATGTTTAACATACTGTTTTATTATTTCAAAAGCATTAAAATCTGAATTTAAAGTGAGAATTCCCCACCCAAGGGTAATTATTTTGGTAGTAAATGAATTGTACTAATGAAATAAATTCTCAGGTCTTCCCACTAAATGAATGGAAATTAGAATCCAGACATGAGAAATCAAGCTATTCATTAGTTTGAAACCATCAAAGTGTTTATGCACTTAAATCTAACTGTAGAATACCAGTCCAATGTGCATATGATACTTGAACATTCTGATTTTGCTTCCTGAATGTTGTTTAATGAAATAATAAAGGAGGATTTCTAGGTATTAGCAGTAGTCAAACAGATAGGAGGGTGCTCTGTTTTCAGTGTTTTATTCACAGTAGATATGTATAATTAATTATTTTTGTCACAGGGTAATTTACAGATATCTGAATAATAGTATGAGTGTGTCCACATGAAATGGTGGCTAAAGCTAACGTTTTATGAAAAAAAGTGGTATTTTCTGCAATTTTAAATGTTATAGCAAAATATGTACATCTTGCTTGCTCTGAAAGTCTCTCCTTTTCTTGTTATTATGTTGTGCAATATACGGCAGACAATCAATATATCTTATCCTAAAATTTTGAAAAGAATATCTAGAAGAAATGGACAGACATTGCCGTTTGAAATTAGGGTCATATTTGAGCTAGAATTGCATTTTAAAATATCTAGATACTGCAACATTTGCAAAACAGGCACTTGAAAAGTATAATTTCTATTTCTGTTCACATTAACAACTATAAAAACTGTTAAAACATAAAAGTTTCTTTAAGCTTAAATAAAATATGCATTTCTGTAGAAAGTGATATTTTAATCTTATTTGCTGTGGCATAAAAATGACCAAATTGTTTTATTATAATTTAGGATTTAAGTGCACTTATCCCTTTCAATGAAATAGTTCAGTCAAAGGTGTTTTATACACAATTATGATAGTAACATTCCCAAAAAACTTCATGAAGAAATGACAAATAGTATAGGGGATAAAGGCATTTAAATATAGCAGTCTCTTCTACTGATAGAAAGTTACATAGAATATAGGACATAGTTCACATTAAAATGGTAGCAGACTTAAATAACATGCATTGTATTTCCAAAAGGTACATTTATTATATATCAAACAACAGTCTACGCAAGATTGCCGTACATGAGGGTAAGGTTGTTCACAGCACCTATCTTGACCTTGCCAAGGCTTTTGACACCATCCCCCATTCTGGAATTATAGCTAAACTCACTAAACTAGGTATAAATCCCTATGTCAAAAGATGGGTTGCCAACTGGCTCACTGACAGAACCCACACTGTAAAAGTTGTAGACTCTAAATCTGACTTCAAACCAGTGACAAGTGGAGTTCCACAGGGATCAGTCCTAGGACCTCTCCTGTTTGGTATCTACTTCTCTGAAGTACAGGCTAACACAGAAGGCTTCTGTCTAACAACGTCCATAGATGAATGCAAACTAGGAGCTATAGTCGAGTCCCCAAATGATGTGGACATCCTACAGAAGGGCCTCACTGAGACAGATGCCTGGTGTCAGAGCCATGGCCTCAAGCTCAGTGCCAAAAAGTGCATTGTTATCCCCTTTGGTAAAAACTCTGTACCCATGAACTACCACATAGGCGGCAGTTTTAACACCAAATGTGTGATAAGAGACCTTGGGACCCAGGCGGACAGTAGTCTCTCCTTTGATAAACACATTGCCACACTTGTCAGGAAATCCTTCTACATGGCACATCTCATCACAAAGGGGTTCTCATCCAGAAAAAAAGAGGTAATCGTTCCCCTCTACTTGACACTCAGACCCATTAGAGTGTATAATGCCCCTTTTGGAATGTACCTCACAAAACATTTGCAGCAGCTGAAAAGTCCACAGAAGTACCTCACAAAGAGGATTACTGGCCTCAAACAGATGCCCTACACTAATAGTCTCAAAAAACTCCAGCTTTACTCTGTAGTATATTGCCTACTCCGAGGTGATCTCTGCCTAACATATAAAGCTATGTCAAACCTAGGGCTGTTGGACATGCTACACCTAAAGAAATCACAATCCCTCTGAACTACATGCTCTAGGGACCTAAACCTTGTCACCATAATAAACAGGACTTGCTGGAGGGATAGATTCCTGTCCCATAGACTTCCCATACTCTGGAACAAGCTACCCATCTATGTCAAGCAAAGTTCCTCATTACCACACTTAAAGAAAAATCTTGACGAGTGGATAGGCAATAGTAAATACACCCCAGGGATCACTTCTGTGTCTCTGCTTATCAGGGGCACATGAAATTAACTTTTTTCGGTTGACGTAAGCCAGGGAACTTTGTTGGCTAGGCTTACTTAGGCCCTTGAGCAGATAGCCTAGTACCCACCTATGAACAGAACAAGATAACCTGTAAATGTAAATCACTACACAAACTACTGAACAAACCCACAGGAGCATCTAAATTGCAAATCAACAATTGTTAGCAAATGTAAATCAACACATCGGAAACTGTACATTTTTACTTGACTGTAAGCAACTTTATAGTACAGAACCACACTAGTAAATTTAAACTTTAAACATACAAGATCTTAATCCATACTTGAACCAAATGTTAACCAACTTAGTTTTACAATAATAGGATTATTATTAAATCAATAAACTTTTCTGTTGAAGCTAGTGCTGGCTAACTTTGAACCAGAAAATGAAGTAACAAAGCTTGCAAAACAAAATATCTTCATAATGTACTATTCAGTAAGAACCAAGGGTCTAAAATGCAACCCAAAAAATGTTTAAGCACCTGTAAATTAATAAACTGAAAGCCATTAAATCATTTCCAGTTCTAAACAGTTGTAAAGCAAAAGAACAACTTTAAACGGTAAACCTTACTAACGATCATATTATGCAATTTGTGTAAAAGTTATAAATAGACGTATCTTAATAAGAACCAAAAAAGCTTGTGTCATTTGTTTTTTTCCCTTCTCTACTCTACATAAAAACGATCACAGTTACTGATGCTGTGAATTCATATTGTGTAAGCAACACCACTGCTTCATGTACTTATAGTCAATGATAAACTTCAGAAGCCTAAAGTAATGACTGTCTGCTAAACTCTTTGGTCTGAACCCTCTAATTCATTGAGCATGAATTTTGCCCTTGATGTAGTCAGATAAGAAGTAGATCTCCAAACAGGACCAAGTTAGGAAAAAATGTCAATGGATGAGAGCTTCAGGTCCTTGCAGATTTTATTGACTGATCAATTTATCATCCTTATGAAAAGTACCTCCATAGTTTTATATACTGTTGTACTGGTATTTGCAGTAATCTCAAGGAATACAACTTTATATTTCACTATACCACCTTCTAGCAAGTTTATTTAAAGTACATAAAATTATTATAATAACCTATGGCAAAAATGTCTGTTGACAAGCTGCCTCAAGAGGAGGAGGAGGAGATATTGTGCAGCTATTAGCAGTAGCTGCCAAGTCTTCCTTGTTTATTTTCCTGTGAGGACTGCATCAAAGTAAAGTATGCCAAATCTCTGGTTCTCAGAAGAAAGCTAAGTGGCTCATGGTTCTAGTTGCTATGACATTCTTTATTCACAGCAATAGTTTTATATCGATCTGTATCGATGCCTGGGATTCAGAAATGTTGTGGCGGTGCTTCTGTTTACTCTGCATGTGCAATGAGCATCGATACTCATTAACAATGAATGCAGCCTGGAAAGTGTATATGTTGAGCAGCTCTTTAACAATACTGGTTCTGGCCACAGCAAGGACTGTGGAAATAGCATGTAAAACAATGGTGTGGTCAAGGGGACGTACAACCAACAGTAGTGCTCATGTGTGCAGCACCAGCCCAGCGTCTGCTCTATGCAGTCTTGTGCATAGAGTTACAGAAAGAGAAGGAAGGTATGAAACAGCCCTACTTGGTCAGTAGGCATGTGTGCTCGTGTAGTTTCTGATGCACTGATGTATATCTGTACATCGGTCTATGTCACAATCGAACCACACTTTGCCAAACCTCTTTTCGTAGAGATGAAGAGAGTGAACATTCAATAAAGCAAATGTTCAAATCAGCAAGAAATACCACAGGGAAAGTAATCACTTTGCCACCTTACAAGCGAAACACACAGCAGTATGACAAACCCACTCAGGTGGGGGTCTGCACTCCCCCACACCCCCCCAACTATATATACCCACTCAGAGATCACACTACAGTGTGGAAAAGTTCATTTTGCTAACATTAGCCAACCGCTTCCTTTCCATGTAGAATTGTTCACTGATGAGTAAGCTTGCTTTATTGAACATTCATTCACTCTTTTCGTTTCTATGGAAAGAGTTTTGGTGAAGTGTGGTTCGATTATGTAAAGTAGACCCATGTGTAGACAGAAAGGTGTGTGTGCGTGTGTGTGTGAGTGAAGAGAATGTAACTTCTGTAAAGTAGCATTAAGCTGGGGGGGGGGGGTACTGTGGGTTGCATGACAACAGAAAAGTACAGCTGTGTACACTTACCATAAATGTAGATGTTAGAGTGTATTCACTGTTGCAGTCATCACAACTGGGTTATCCTGCCAGGGTAGCCCTCAGATGGCCCAAATACCAGAGACTTAGTATTTCTGGGTTGGCTGCTGTCGCTTCAGGACTGATGTCAGGTTGTCAATGGTATAAAAACAGGCAGTCGACACCATTACATCAGTTTTTCTTGCCCCAAATGTCAGGAGCCCTCAAATAGGGAGATAAGTTATGGTGGAAAAACACCATCAGTAAAAAGTAAATACCAATAGCCCTGTAAGGAGTGAGGAAGAAAGAGAGAGACACAAGGGGGCTGGAGGGTGGGAAACCAGGACTGCAACAGTGAATACACTCGAACATCTACATTTATGATAAGTGTACACAACTGTACTATGTTCGTCGTGTTTCACTGTTGCAGTAATCACAATTAGGTTGATTCTCAAAGTTGAAGAATGGGTGGAGGCAGTCAAGTAGAGCTGGAGCTGGCTAGTAAGCCCTGCAGGACTGCAGTTGCAAAGCCTGCCCTGGATTTGGAAAAGATAGGCAGGTGGTAATGCTCAGTGAAGGTATGAACAGAAATCCAAGTTGCAGTTTCAGAATGTCCCTGGTAGAGACTCCTCTGAGAAAGGCTATAGAGGTGGAAGTTGCCCTAGTGGAATGTGTTCTGACCCCCTGAGGGGGTGGTTTCCCATGGTGTTTGCAACAGAAATGGATAGTGTGCTACCCATTTGGAGATGGTTTGTTTTGATATGGCCTTGCCCTCTGCCCCTGGTGCAAAGCTGACTAGTAACGGGTCAGATTTCCTAAAGGGCTTAGTTGTATCAAGGTAGAATCTGAGCAGTCTATGCACATCTGAAGAGTGCAGGATCCTTTCCCCCTTATCTTAAGGATTAGGGAAAAAGGTGGGCAAATGCACAGACTGGATGAGAGCCACACTGGACACCACTTTAGGCATGAAAGCTGGGTTAGTCCTGAGGGAGACCCTGTCAGCATGAAAAATAATGAAGGGTTCCACAGCCATAAGTGCTTGCAGCTCAGACACTCTTCTAGCTGAAGTGATGGGCAGATGCAAGGCTGTCTTCCAAGAGAGGAATTTTAACTCTGCTGATGCTACAGGCTCAAAGGGGGGGGGGGGAGGGGGCAGCGTGAGTTTTTCCAACACAAAGTTAAGGTCCCAAGCAGGGGTAGGGGCTCTCCTTGGTGGCCTTAAGTTGTTGGCCCCTCTCAGGAACTGTTTGATGACAGGGTGAGAGAAGAAAGGTGGTGCAGTGCTGTAATGAGCAGAGATGGCAGAGGCATGGATCTTAATGGAAGAGGAGGAGGACAGGCCTCTGTGGACTAGATCTGCTAGGTAATCTAAGTTGAGAGGTAAGGAGGGCTGTGCTGGATTGGCTCCTTTAGTGTGGATCCAGGAGCAATACCTTTTCCACTTGTCAGCATAGGATTTTCTTGTACTGGGGTCATCTGGCTTTACGTAGGACATCCTGTACTTGCTTACTTAGGCTGGCCACTGGAGGAGAAGTCATGGAATAAGCCAGGCTGCAAGGTTCAGGGTCTGCAATTGTGGATGCAAGAACTGTCCCTCCTGCTGGGTCAGGAGATTTGGGATCTGGGGGAGGTGCCATGGAGGCAACAGTGACAGACTGCGCAGTAATGGGTACCAGTGTTGGCGTGGCCAGTCTGGGGCAATCAGGATTGCCCTTGGTCTTTCTTCCCTTATCTTGAGTAATACTGTTAGAGGGGGAAATGCATAGATTGAGAGGTTTGTTCACTGGAAGGATATGGCATCCACTTTCCAGGCCTTGTTGTGAGGTTCCCTGGTGCAGAATTTGCTGAGCTGGTGGTTGTAGGGGGAGGCAAATAGGTCCACCTTCGGGGTACCCCATTTCTGGGTCACAAGGCTGACGGTGTTGTGGTTTAATTGCCACTCATGAGGGTCTAGGAGATTTATGCTTAAGTTGTCTGCCAGAGAGTTTTAGTTGCCTGGCAGGAATTCAGCTTGCAGGTGAATATGCATGGCTGAGGCTGTGTTCCACAGGGTCATGGCTAGCCGTTACCCCCCTGCCTGTGGATATACCACGTAACTGTGATGTTGTCAGTTTTGATTAGTAGAGACCCTGGAGAGAGTAGGGATCTTAACGCTGTCAGAGCATGCTGAACAGCTAGCATGTTTTTTTGGTTGATGTGCAGATGAATTTGTTTATGCTCCAGTGGCCCTGAATGCACCTGCCGTCCAGATTTGCACCCCAGTATAGTCTGATGCATCTGTGGTTAGGATCTGGGCAGTGTGGGGTTGTGTAAAGGGAAGCCCCTTTTTGTGGTTGTATGCTGCTGCCCACCAAAGGAACTCTTTCCTCAGACAAAGTATGATAGGTATGTTAGTTTCCAGATCTTGAGAATGTTTGCACCAAAGACTTTTTAAGTACCACTGTTGTTTTCTCATATGCAGTCTGGCATATGGAATTAGAATGCAGGAGGCCATGAACCTTAGACCTTGCAGGATTTTCCTTGCACATAACTGGGTTTTGGTAGCTATTTCAGAGAAGTAGTCTGTCAGATAGGCTTGTTTTTCTGGAGTAAGGAATGCCATCTGGGATGCTGTATTCAAGCTTGCTCCCAGGAATACAATTTTATGACTGGGGACTAGTTTGGATTTCTTTTCATTGATAGTGTACCCCAGGGAGGTTACAGGTCCTTTATAAATGTCAGATGCTGCAACAGCTTTTTCTGACTGTCTGAATGAATCAGGCAATCGTCCAAGTAGGGGTAAATTTGAATATTTCTCTGTCTGCAATAGGCAATGGCTGGATCCAGGCATTTTGTGAAAACTCTGGGAGCAGTGGATAAGTGAAAGGAAGTGCAGATAACTGATAATGCATAGATCCTGCCCTGAAATGTAGATATTTCATGCAGGAGTCCCTGACTGGCAGGCCTCCTTTAGGTCTAGGGTGGCTAACCAGGCATCTTTGGACAGCATAGGGAGAAGCTGTTGTAGGTTAAACATTTTGAATTTTGGTACCACCAGGAAGGTGGTTAAAATGGATAGATCTAAGACTGGGTGCCAAGTGCCCTCTTTTCTGGCTACCAGGAAAAGTCTGGAATAAAAACCTTCGCCTATTTGTTCTGCAGGAACAGGCTGAATTGGCCTTATAGAGAGCAGGGACTGGACTTGGTTTGTGCCTCTGCCCACTAGTTTGGAGGAAGGTGTGGGAACCCTTTTGGGGTTGGCAGCATGTGGAAATAAAATTTGTACCCCTGGGATACTATGTTGAGGACCCATTGATTGTTGGTGATAGAGGTCCAGTTTTTTGCACAGTGGGCATGTTTTCCTTCTAGAGGCACGAGCAATTGGGCAGAGGTGAGGGGAGGACTTGAGAAGTCATTGTGAATTCTTTCCATAGGGGGTGGCTTAGCACCCCCTGTTTTAGAGGTGGAGGTATTCCATTGCTTAAATCTCTGCATACCATGAGACTGTAGTCTGGGAGGTCTGTTTCCCCTGGGTCTAGTTTGAGGTGGCCTTGAGGGGGCTGGAAAGGATTAATGTTTTGAAGGGCAATGTCTACTGAAACTTGGAGGCTGCACTTGCAAATCTTTGACTGTCTGCATAGACTTAGCCTTTTCTTTCATCTTTTTTAAAACCTCTTCTGCTTTGGTGCCAAATAGATTCTCCTTGTTCAGAGGTGTGTCCAATAATTTTGATTTGACATGGTCTGGCAAGGCCTGCTCCTTAAGCCAGGCATGCCTATGTACAGAATCTGTGACCGCTGCCCTGCAAGATGCTTCTAGGGAATCAAACCCACATTGCAGGGTATGCTTACTGACCTGGCTTGCAGAATGCATAAGTTCCTGTAATTCTTTATTTTCTGCACAATCAGGGAAGGTAGCTATTTTTTGTGTAATAAGTTCCACAGTATGTTGCTGGTATTTCAGCATGTGGAACTGACAATTTAATGCTCTAATTGCAAGAGTTGCAGAGGTGTATACTTTTTTTACCCCATCTGTCTAAAGCTCGCAAATCCCTGTTCGAGCGGGTGGGATTCTTAGCTGTAGTTGCGTTTATTCCTTTAAGTCCTTGGGAGATGACCTCTGGGTCAACAGTAGGATTTTTGAAGAGAAATTTGTGAGTGTCAGGGACTCTGTAGTACCGGTCAGGTTTTCTGGGAGCAGGGGGTAAAGTATCAGGAGTTGGACTGGATTCCATAAAGACATCATCCACAACATCCAGAACAGGAGGGATAGCTAAGGGTCTGTGCTGTGGTAATTCTAAAAATATCCTTGAGTCTCTTTTTGGATGGAGGCTAATCCTGTGATTCCCAATGGAAATGCTCTCTCAAAGTATGTAAGGTTTCACCAAAAGAAAAATCCTCTGGAGGGGAGGCAGAAATAATGGATTCCTCTGCATCGGAATCCTCATAGGCAGATAAGGGCATGTCTTCATAATCAGAAACCTCAGAGTCGGACTCTTGGTCAGATAAAGCTGCTGGGGACAAGTCTCTCTCTCTTTTAGCAGGAGAAGGCTGGCTTCCCCTAATCAGCATGATAAGATTTTCTGCCATTTTAAGCATCTGTGATTGTGGCAAGGAAGCAGGCGCTTGAGTTATGGTCATCGGTTTTTTAGGCGTAGCTCATACTCTTGGCCTTAGAAACTCGGTAGTTTTAGAAAGAACTGAAGATGCGAAATAAGTCATCGGTTTGTGTCAAATATCGGTAGTGAAAAGAACTTCCTCAGAAGCTGGTGCCTGCTCAGCGGCTCCGGACCCATCCAAGGTAGACACATCCGCAGGTTCCATAGTCAAAGAAGAGTCTCACGGCATACCAGACTCCGAATGGGTCTCGTTAGTGGACTGCAAATCTATGTAAGTGAGCATCAGGGGCTGTGAAAGCACCTCACTGAGTACCGGCGAACTGGCAACTAGCTTAATGGAAGCTTCATTGGCAATTTTGGACCTATGTGGTCTGTGTCTGTCATTATCCGTAATTTTTTTGGAAGATCAGTAGTTGGATGGCTTACCGAAGCCATTTTGGAATATGGAGATCGAAAACAAAAGTATTTTGCTGCAATAAGGGCTCAACAATTAATAGTTTGGGCATTGAACAAAGCACAAAACTGGCAGCAAGGTACGTCATGGTCTGGGCCTAAAAGGTGATGCACTAAGAATTGAAATCTCAGTGTGGTATTTGCTTTCCACAGGTGAGAGAATTGTTAACTTTTTCTGACATCGGTTAGAGTAAGAAAAAAGGATCTTCAACTACAATTTTGGAAACAAAAACTCCGGTAGCGGCCGACCGGCACTAGTGTGAACTGCATCTGCTTCGGGCTCCTCGGCAAGAAAGGCTGATTTAATGGTGTCGGCTGCCTGTTTTTATACCACTGATGACCTGACATCAGTCCTGAAGTGACAGCAACAGACGCAGAAATACTAAGCCTCTGGTATTCGGGCCGACTGAGGGCTACCCCTAGCAGGATAACACAATTGTGATGACTGCAACAGTGGAACATAAAGAACATCAAACATAACAGACAAGACCGAGGAGGTAGGTGGTGACAGACAGGGATGTGGAAGACAATGGGGCATGAAACAAGATGTATATGTTAAATAACTGAAGATATATTTAAAAAATATGTGAGCACACAATAGCCGAGGTATAGAAAATACCAATATGTCAAATGACCATAAGTATGCATTCCATCAGCAGACTCTGACCACTGTACCTGTATGATGAAGCAAAGTTAAGAAGCAAGCACCATACTGCACAATGATGTGCTAAATATCCAACCCCTTTTGGGGCTTGAATAGTCAACCTTCTACACATGCAATGTGAAAAGCTCTTCATTTACAATTTGAGCTACAGAGAAACATGCAGCTACTGGTCTTGAAAGAAAAAAAAAACTTTCATTTATAGGTTGAGCACAGTGAGAAAGAAGGTATCAGGGAAGCGCACAACAGTTTGTGGTTACACACTGGCAGAATGTAAGAATGAGAGATCCAACAGTGACCCATCAGGATACCACCTTTGGGGTCAAATCCGTCATCCACAGGCATAACTGGCATTATAACCCATTACAAGGAGAAGTAAATCAAGCCTAATATTGGTACACGAGGGTAGAAAGCATGAACTGCTGCACAATGCCATTTTGCTTAAGTTCACAATCAATGTCAGTTGAGGATGATACACATGGAGCAAGACAGCCTGGCTCTTTGCTATACTATAAGGAGTGCCAGTTATCAGTTGCACAAGGACATTGACACTGCTGTTCGTCTCCCACCACTCACTTCACAATCAGAAAAGATAAGTGACATGGAATCCCTACATGGGCTTGTGTGAGGTGTTTTTATCAATTTTTGGACCAGATTAAAGTCTGGAAATGGGAACCAGGAAAGAAATGAAAACGGAAAGTAAGCAGAGGGTAGACCAAAAGATGAACAGCTAAGGAATGAGCATGATGGCACTTTGGAAGGTCAAGTAATTTTTTTTTTTTTTTTTTTTTTTTTTTTGGTGAGAAAGGCACCTGTTTAACATCTATAAAGAGAAGATGACTTAGCTAAGTAATGTTAAGAGGGTTCAGTTAGGTAGCAGGAGAAGGCAGACAAGGCTGAGATGGTGTGTGGTAACACGATGAAGGAAGGTAACACAATGGTGAAGAAGACATTAGAAAAAACAGGACGACGACGGTTTTGAGGGAAATATAGATAAATCAACACTGGTGGGCGTGCACATAAAAGGGGAAGGGAAAACCATGACGACAGGATGGGGTGGGAGATTACTTGCCACTCTGGGTACCATCACCACTGGGTCCTGTCTTACATTGTTAAACAGTGCCGGACAGTAGCGCAACTTAATGAGTTGCTGGAAGACAGTGTACATCTGGCTAGTTTGGACATCCGACCACTGAATCATTACTGATTTTTTTTTTTGTTTAAAAATAAGTCAAGTTTTTTACATTATTATTGACAGATCTTTAAAATCATTTTAGTTAACTAAAAGTAATTAATTGACTGCAACCTTGAAATTTAATAAATCTCCCAGGCATGAAGCAAGACACTACACCAGCATCCTTGATTTCTTCATTGGCCCAGGACTAGGGTCAGGTTGATCAAAGAGTAGGCTAAGTTGGGTCCAATAAAACCAGTAAAAGAGGATAAGAGCTGGAGGAAGTTGATGGTCAGCTGAAGAGGAAGAAATTACACAAAAGGTAAATGAGATACGACTATGGAAATTGTCATTTCAGGATATTGACAAGAAGATAGAGGCCATAATGTTTTTGATCCCACTGTTTTTTTTTAGGTAGATCAGTTTTGTATGTACCAACAAAGAGATCCAATATGAAAGATTATGAAATTAGGTTCACAGGTACCATAGGTTCATATGGAAGTAAGAAATTCTTTAAGAATGAACTTCTGGACTTGAGTAATACTATAAGGCAACACAGCTTAGATTAGGATATTTAAAGACATGCAATATATGCACATATGGAGGCACATTAAAGGCATAGTGCCGGACAAGATAATAGTGGCATCACAAAAGGCATTTCGGTACATCTAGGAAAGGAATATAAAGACCATTATGCGCACAGTTTTTTAAACATAAAATTATTAGGCAAGCCATAATGCTTAACACCAATAGGTTATACTATAAATAGACTCAAATACTGTATAATTTTGCATGGACAGGTTTGCACAAATATTGTTATATCCTTTTAAGACTTGAAAAATGTTCTTGCAGATAAGAAACATATGTTGGAGATATAATGGTTTAAAAAGACATTCTTAGAAGCATATATTTTCAGAATGTACGGAGTTGTTTCACTATAAAAATTGGATAAATAATGTGATAAATCTTATATTTGGAACAGACTAACCTTAGTCTAGAGATGTTTTTTATTGCACTGATGTAAAATAACAAAGGTATAAATGTTGCTGTCATTAGTGTTTATAGAAAAGTCAAAGATAAGCCATCAAAAAGAGAACTGAAAGGGGATTAGAACATTTAAAGATATAGAACTAAGAATTATTAGATATCAGGAACAAAATTCCATATAAAATAAGAAAAACATGAAAACTGATCTTGAAGAGAGCATTAACTCTGAACAAGTACCTTAGATGTGCAGGCTGCAATAAAAAGTGTTAAGCCACTGGTCCAACTGATAAGATTTGTAAAATGGTGAAAATAAAATAAGACAGTTGCTAGTCAATTCCTGAACTTAAATTATGGTGGAAATAGTTGTGATTTTGTTTAAGAAGCAGTTTTAAGATAAACAGCAAAGATTATCTGATTGTGATAGTTGGATGTGTATGCTTAATGGCAAGTTATTGAAAGTTAAATGTAATTGCTGATTGACAAAAGGATAGTTTCTTAGTACTGCATAAACATATAATTTTAAAATGATTAATCAGCAGTCAGGGCTAAAATAACAAGTGCATCATGCCCGGGGATAGCACAGTATGTAAAAATGAAAATGTGTTGCTTGATAATGTGTTTACACTGCTTAAAGAAGTACAGCACTGCTTTAGTTTATTCAGAAAACTGTAACAAAGTAAATGGAGGTTGTTTTGCAGAGACAAGACAGTAAAGTATATAATAAGGCACACTGCCTTCAGTCATTTGGTTCATAGGTTGGTACTAGGCTATCAGCCCTAGGGCCTATACAAGCCTAGCATTAACAATTCCCTGTCTATTTCTTCCCACACTATTTACTTCCCTGGACCCCTGTCTAGCAGGGCGACTGATGTGATCCCCGGGGTGAATTTCCTTTCTCCCATCCAATCATCAAGGTTCCTTTTGAAGAGGGCCAAAGAGGCACTCTGCTTGACATGTATGGGCAATCTATTCCAGAGTCTGGGGAGTCTCTGTGTCAGAAACCTATCCCCCTCCAGCATGTTTTGTTTATTGTGATGACAAGGTTTAGATCCCTGGAGCATGTGGCTCTGAGGGATTGGGATTTCTTTAACTGTAGCATGTCCAACAGCTCTGGGTTTGACATGGCCTTGTATGTTAAGCAGAGATCGCCTCTGAGTAGACTATATGCGACAGAGTATAGCTGGAGTTTTTTAAGGCGGTCAGCGTAGGGCATCTGCTTTAGGCCTGTGATTCTTTTAGTGAGGTATTTCTGCGGCCTTTCCAGTTGTTGCAGATGTCTTGAGAGGTACATACCAAACGGGGCGTTGTATTCTATAATGGGTCTAATGAGGGATGAGTACAGTGGGACAATGACCTCCTTTTTTCTGCATGAAAAGCCCTTAGTGATGAGGTGTGCCACATAGAAGGATTTCCTGACTGTTGTGGTGATGTGGTTATCAAAGGTGAGACCACTGTCCACCTGTGTCCCTAAGTCTCTTATCACACTTTCGGTGTTTAATATACTGCCACCTATATGGTAATTCACGGATACATGTTTATTCCCAAAGGGGATAACTATACATTTCTTGGCATTGAGCCTGAGCCCATGGCTCTGGCACCAAGCATCTGTTTCTGAAAGGCCCTTTTGTAGAGTATCCACATCATTTGGGGATTCAATAATGGTTCCCAGTTTGCAGTCATCTGCATACTTTGTTAGCCAGAGTCCCTTAGTGTTGGCCTGTACTTCAGAGAAGTAGATGCCAAACAAGAGCGGTCCCAGGACTGAACCCTGAGGTACTCCACTTGTCACGAGCTGGATTTGGAGTTGGCTACTTTTACAGTGTGGGTTCCATCAGTAAGCCAGTTAGCAACCCACTGGGTGACGTAGGGATTAATGCCCAGCTTAGTAAGTTTATCTCTGATTCCAGAGTGGAGGATGGTGTCAAAGGCCTTGGCAAGGTCTAGATAGGCTGTGTGGACCACCTTACCCTTGTCCATGGCTCTGGAGACTGATTTGAAGAAGTCAATCAGGTTCAGGAGACAAGATTGGCCCTTCACGAACCCAAACTGGGTAGGGTCCAGTGTTTTAAGGTTGCCAATGTCTGTTTATAAGTTCCATTATAATACGCTCCATGGCCTTGCAGATAAGGCTTGTCAGACTGATGGGACGGTAGTTTCTGGGATCCAAGGTGGATCCCCCCCTTGTGGAGTGGGATAACTGTAGCTCTGCGCCACTCAGTGGGCATGAAACCTGAGGTGAGGCTATGATTAAACATGACACTTAGGTGAGGTGTCAGTTCATATTGTAGTTCATGTAGTACACAGCCCAGGATGTCATCTGGTCCCATGGATGCTGTACTTAGCTTTGGAGAGTGCGTTTTTTTACCTGTGTGGCTGTTATTACCAGAATTTGGCAATCTTCCAGTATTGAGATGGGCCATTTAGGGGGTGAGAGGGGGGTGAAGTTGGCACTGAACCGATCTGCCAGGATATTAGCAATAATTTGATTACTCACTATGAGAGTATTCGTGGATTCATGAAAGTGCCAGATGAATTTATTTGTGATTTCATTATTGCTAAGAGGGGGGAAAAGGTTAGAGCGATTTGTATCATGGTAAACTTGCATCAGCTGGACATTATTCATTATCAAACTTTAATTGGCATTTTGTGTTTTTGATTCAGACAGAAGGACTTTTGTGCAACATGAATGGCATCTTACAACTACTTTTGTACTTCTCTGGATTTTGAAGATCAGGTTCATGGAAAAAAATACAGCAAACAGACCACAAATTATGTCGCTGACATTATTGTTTTAATTTTCAATGAAATCCATAGTAGGTTCAGGAATCTATAATCCTTTTTTACTATGTATTGCTCTCAGGTTATTTGATGTGTTGAGAAAAAATAAGTTATTGCCTCCTTCAAAAGTAGCTGAAACAAGCTTATCATCATGATAGATTCATCTCCAAATGTATACCCATCTCCAGAATAAACTACATATTTATTAAACATTGGGCAACTCTCAACACTTTTTGGGCAAACTTTGATAACTGGATAGGTAGTAAGAAATGCTCAGGCCTTGTGTCACCTTCCTGAAGGCAGGAGGTACTGTTCAAGGGTGTCTGTTGGCAGAGAATTAACGGTCCTTGCACTGACCTGCCCTGCAGAGCCTATGATCTTACGATACTTGGATTGACCAGTGTTTTTTGTTGATATCAGAGTCAACTGCCTCAATATTCTTCAGTTTTATCTAGAAGCAGTAGAGCTGAACCTTGCAAATTTGTATATCATTCTATACAGCAAATGTAAAGTCTTCTCTGATAATATCTGCCATGACTATAAAAATGACGATACTCAACAAAGACTTGGACCCAATCAAGGGTGTTCTCACATATAGAGGTCCCAGTCTGTCTTGGCTGAACATGACCCACAGAAAAAACAAATAGTGACCGTGTAGAGAAGATGCAGGAGTACAATGAAACTTACAGCAGAAGTAGTGCTAACCAGCCTGATGTTCAAATACTAGTTTTGAAACCATGTCCCTTCTGTTAGTAAATCATATGAGCTGCATGATTTAATAAGAAAAACTGACTTTCAATAAATGAGTAAAATGAATCAAAACGCAAAACATTTTACCACAGGAGTATCTCAAAAAGAAGGCTTGTATACAGTTTATGCAAAACAAGTACTGTGAATGCTTTCACAGTCCTCTGGCTGAATTAAATGTACTTGTCCAGGATAACATACAGGAAAAGGATGTAGATATAAACTGTAGATGCATTTCTGTATTTTGTAGCATGCATTGTTAAGATACCTGCATCCAGTAACAACAGCCATTTCACAGGACACTCAAGCTTATGAAACACTTGTTCTATAAACTTTATACTGGGGTCTACAAACTAATTGGGAATGCTAGACAGTTTGCCAAGACTCACATGATATGTATTCATAATGTACCATAACATATATGCAAGAATTATACACTGTAATACAGTCACTTATGTTGAAAGATGTGTATGTCTGTGCACACACACGTGTTGCATTTGCAAACACATTGCTGTGTCCCTTATGGTTACTGACACAGCAAAATAATTAATTTTCCCTCATTTACACTGTATGGCACTACATTTTAAGGATATCTTTTGTGCTGTAAGGGGTATATACAATACTTAGTAGAGACTGCATTCCTCTAATAATGTCATTGCAGATACCCAATTTTACATAGAAAAAGTGTGGACATGCAAATTCAAGTGTTTATAAAAGTAATTTCAGGAGACATTCTTTATATGACCTAGAAATACTAGTCCTGACCTTCTATTAGAATGCTCTACTTGATGCACAGACTCGTGTGTGCAAATATCTATAGTTATACACATTGCATTTGTAATATGGCGGCTTTGCATTGCACACTGTATAGTCACAGTATGTTCCAATGGAATTATTTTCAGACTTACGATAGTACCAGATGTACAAGTAGGCACATGACTGGTATTTGGTGGAATACATTTTCGTGCCTCCCTAGGATTCTATCACATTACTGGCAACTCCCACACCCACACCACTATTGAGCTGTTTAGATATGCCTGCTATTGGTGAAGCTGTTTCTTTTCAGTTGTATACCTCTGCAACACTATCCCAACTTTTTCAAACCCAGGGTTTTCTGATAAGCATGTTCTGTTTTACTAAATAAAATAGAATAAACATTCATGCTCATACAGGTCAAAGACAAAATATTACAACTTTTATTTTTTTACATAGTAAGTGTGAATAAAGGGAAACATACATTAACAAAACAATGCTCTTTCTATACTGCCTAATAAAAATTTTGATTTACAGTTTGTACCTAGACCAGTAGAAAAATCACCTTTGTAATGATATCCTACCTAAAAATAACTAACAATAAAAAAGGCATTTACCTAGATAGCCAAACAGGATTATGCAGAGAGCTATCCTTTTAAAATTTTTCTTCTTCTTCTTTCGGTTATTCCTGGTTAGGAGTCACCACAGTGGATCACCTGTCTGCTCATGATTGGCAGTGGAGTTTTATGGTGTTGAGTTGCCAGCCCGGTGCCCAACCTTCCACAGAAGGCGCACACATGCACGCAGTCATGCCTAGGGCCAATTTAGTGTGTCCAATTCACCTACAGCATGTCTTTAGGATGTGGGAGGAAACTGAAGCACATGGAGGAAACCCACGCGACCACAGGGAGGACATGCAGACTCCGCACAGGAGGCACCCCAGCCGAGGATTGAACCAGAGAGCCTTTTGCTGTGAGGCGGCAACACTAACCACTGCATGACCGTGGCTGCCCTACAGCTATCCTTTTAAAATACTTAACTAAATAACCTGAATGATTTGTTTACGAGATGCTGGAAGTAACTGGTGAATGACAAACGTATCTTAGCTTATAAAAATCTGAACACAATAACCTTTAATTCTTACATAGACCAGATTCACTTGTAGATGCTTGCAGAAGACTCTGCATACAATTATGAGGTTTCTAGACTGAGAGTTTACATAGTGCTTAATGTAAACTACATAAGTTCCTTAAATAGGGAAGAGGAGGTGATGTAACATTAAGATGAATGACAAGCCCAATCACAAAATGTCCAGCCACAATGCTTTATTAAGCTAACCATAAAAATTGGACTAAAAGTGTACAAATGTATAAGCAAGGCTTGGCTGAAAGCTAGGACTGCAGACAACCAGCAAAATAAAGATGCTTTAAAACGTTTTTCTCACTTTAGCCTCAAGAAAAGTCAGCAGTGCAGTAAGTGGTTTGCGAAGGAGATGGGAGTTGCTGACGGTTGCAGTAAACAAACAAAAAAGCTGCAAGTAATATATTTTCTTAACATACAGGTGATGGGAAGCATTCACAGCCTTTCTCAGCTGGTCCAACCCCCCCCCCCCCACACACACACACACACACACACACACTATTCATTCTGTTTTGTATTTGTACTGTGTATTTTGGTTTTACGTCTGTAAAGACCATAAGCTCAGGCTGATGGCAGTAGCTGTTTGGTTCATTTTCTTATAGCAAAACACATACTAACAATATACATTGCCAAGTAAGGGTTTTTGTCAGCAGAAGGCTAATAGGTCCTTGACCAGTTTAATGTTAGGTCACTGAAAAAGTATGAGACTGTTCCTGTTGCAATAGAACCTTAGTGGACATCAGCAATCACTGGGTTATGCGGACCCACACTGGAGGAGTGGTGTCCTTCAAGATGTCCAACCTCTTTCCGCCTTAGGGTTAATTTCAGCTGTAAGTGGTATTTGGGGTCCTGCTTAGGATGCTACTCAGACGTTACTTACTACATTGAACTTCTTGAAGCAGGATTAAAAAAAAAAGTTGTAGCTGTCCAATTAGTCTGTTTGTCTTTATTGCTTCAGACAGTAGAGTATGGCAACTACACCTCCAGTATAAAATCTTCATTTATAATTCTAGAACTGTCAGCTAGTGCATTTTTAAATATTCCATCCTCCAGTCAAGACCGGAGAAACTGTGTGGTGCTTGCATCTTGAGGTCCAGAACAGAAAAGCTGTTAATATATATGGAGGAGGGAGGCAAAGGTGGTGTGTAAGCCCTAGTAACGAGAGCTTGAGATCTTATTTAAAAAAAAAAAAAAACTGGGCAACAAGAGGTTGTAACCAAATGTTAAACTTAGTGCAAAATGGGCAAAAATGAACAAACCCATAAATAAAAGAGACAGAGGCCCAAAAGTATGGACAGTTTTTTAAAATATTGTTCTTACAAACTAAGAAAATTGAAAGCATAACAGGTTTTGTATTAGTATGAATTTTCTGAAGGGTATAAAGTCTGAAACTCAAATGTCTCTACTGATTTGTCACTAATTTGCCAGAAAAAAAAACACAATTTTATAAAAAAACTGACCAAAAATAAGAGGCAAAATCTGGACATTCTGCAAAAATCTGTACATTTGAAAGGTATGGTCCCTGCTGGACTTTGAAAGTGGGTACTATCAAGTACTCTTAAGAGCAGTGCCTTTATACAGGTGTTTATGGGTAGGGGCACTTATTGTCCATGTGATGGCGTTTCTAGTATTATTCTTTTCTTAACTACGCAGGGCTTAAATGTAATAATATAATTCACAAAACTCCTACTCCCAGAAGTACCACATCTCCACATGTGAAAGTGCCCAGTATGGAATATGCATAACTTTTGGTACATAAGGTGCATGCAGAAATTACATTTATTTATTTATATTTGTTTTCCGGGGTAGTGCACTGATCTCAATGGATCATTTGTATGCATAGCCCAGGTGAATAAGATCACATAAGAAATAAACAAAACATATTACAGATACAAGAATATGCTAAAACACAAATTTATATATACATATTTACAGATGTAAAAATATGCTGCAACATTTAATTCAAGAAGCAGTTTACAATGCCAAACATGGATGGAAAAATGGAATTATGCAGATATAACTTAAGATATGGATTAGAACCTAGTAAAGAAAGATGCACTAAAAATGATAATCTAAATCAGTAGTTTCTGCATTAATAAATAATAATTAGTATAGACGTAATAGGAGTAAGTTTAAAAGCACTTAGAATATGAATATGCAAGCAGTAAATTTTGTTGCAGTTCCTCAGCCAAACTAGTGTGGTGATATTCTTTAAATAGGTTTTAAATGCATACCTGGAACAAATTTGCCACAATGGGAGTCCTTACAGAACTTGCAAAAATGGTCATTAAAGCAGTAATCATGAAATATCTTATTCAGTTGATGTAAGAATGTGAGATGCATATAAGCTGATGAAAATTCATAATGTGGTTTGAGGCACTCCCCTTTATGACAATATGAGTTTAGGGGCAGTTGGTATAACTTAGTAGAATATGGGTGGAAAGTAGTTTAAGGGTCTATATTAGATGAATGAATGATCAAAATGTCAAGTACAACATGCTCGACAAACTCTGATTGATCGTTCATCTAATCGAACTCTGAAAATGCCGCAAATTGGAGTTTCGAAAAGTTTCATTTGTTCCACACCTTCCCTATACTAACATGCAACACATACAACTAATACATATAAACCCCTACATGCTCACATCATTCAACAACTTTAAAACCTAAACACACTCTTCTGCCCCCCACACCCCCCCCCAACTATATATACCAACTCTGAGATCGCTCTACATTGGGGAAAGGGCAATTTTCTGGTAATCGCAAAACGAATACTTACACAAGTAAAGACTTCCCTTACCTAGCCATTCCAGACAGTGTAGCGTCTTTACATCACAAGCTACACTAACTACCATGGCCAACTAAAACTTTTAGAAACTCCAGTTTTTGGCATTTTCAGTTTCCAATTAGATGAACGTTCGATCAAAGTGTGAGCATGTTGTACTCGACATTTCAATCATTCACTCATCTAATATAGACCCGTAGTTTAATTATATAGGTAAGTTTATATGTACTTACTAAGCCATTAACCATGAGGAACTTTAAAAGGTTAACAATATAATCTTCTGAAGTTTTCAGCCTTTACATTTAATTTTAACTATGAATAACCCAGAAACATGCAAAACTTTTACATGATGCTCCTATCCACGTGGGACAAAGGTACTAAACTAGCAGTGATTTTACAGTCACCCATCCATTCATCTATACTACATTTAAATAGTGCAAGAAAAGAGTCCTGGCCCACATGGAGAGGAAGGTGGCAACAAACAAGTGGCATTTTCCATGATACATATCCATCCCTCAAACATGTTCCTATCTCCCGACTGGATGTCCAACTCCCTAATGCACTTGTGATTATGCATGAGGTGTGACAAGACAGGGTCTGCTGAGACCGAGTATGCAAGGCAGAGATCACATCTCAGCAGTCTGTATGACTCCAAGAAGAGAGACAAGGCTTACAGACAGTCTGCATTGCACTTGTGACCTAGGTCCCTCACCTACCCAGTAAGTGCTGCAGGCAATCAGATGCCTGGGCAGATACATACCAAAGGGGAGCACCACTCGATCTGCTGGATGAGTGCAAAGCTTAATGAAATTATATTGACTGAATCCAAGTCATTGCAAACAATCAAGGAAGGAACAGTGGTAGGTTCTAAGATAATTTGCCACAAATCCACCAATCCTTTTATAACTTTGCTGCAATCTGAGAAAAATGCAAGACTGCTAGTTAATGAATACATGCATAAAATACAAAAGGCATAGTTTGGGGCCTGTGGCATTGAGGGATGAATTACTGGATTTAGTCTAGGCAACCTATATTCAAATAGCAGCAAAAGAAGTGGAGGGGAGTGGTGAAAAAGGCTAGTCATGAAGAGTCAGTGCCAGTTTATCCATCCTAGGAGAAGGGAGGCAGCTAGGCCTGCTGCCACATTAGTGTTGTCTATTAATAGCTGGGCACAAACTGTTGGAAGAAGCTTTGCACACTTGTGATGATGAACACTTTTGAGCAACAGAAATAAGTAAGTGTGGCAGCATGAATCTTTTTCCCCAGCCATGCAACTATTGTGGGCCAGCAAGTTGCATACTGGAGAGGGGATAGGTAGGCTGATCCATGTGATCTACAATCTGGCCTACTCCCTACCACCCATCTCATCCTCAAGATGAGGATAAGCCTGTTAAGCCATGAAAGACTGAATGGACCTTAAAGATCTAGCCCTGGTAGGGGTTAAGCCCAGCATCTGTTCTGAGGTGTGTAGCACCAGTGAGCCACCTCACCTGGAGACCAAATGGATTGAAGGACACCCATCCCACCTCATGATGAGCAATATCACATGTGAATACAAGTCTACAGAGTTACGCCTACAAGCAAAAGTCAGTAGAATAATAACTCAATTTTTTTCCAAGGTTTAGCTTCTTGTATTTAGGCCCTGCATTTGAGCAGGTTTCTGCTTGCTTGAACGTCACTCAGCACTGCTCCAAAGTCGGGCAGTTAAATTCAAGAAATGTTCACTAAAATCTATGCAGAAATATCCATCCATTGAGTTCCTCCATGATCGATTCTGAATAGCCACACCTAATGACAACAGTCTTCAACCTAGCGTTATGGACAATCGGATTACCCTTGTTTCTCCTGCCAGCTTTGTTGACTTGGGTCTCTTGAGGCAGTGCAGCAATTGCCTCATGTAGACGGACAACCGTCTACTAATCACACACACTAGCACAGAGTATGGGAGATGTATTTACACCAATAATCTAGACTCCATGTGCTCTATCACTCAAAACAGTAAGGAAGAGAAGGTTGTCAACTCACCCACCACTACATATGCTCATAGTGCCACTACTCATACACATAGTATGCATCAAACATGTAAATCCACATACACAGAGGTTCTCTCGAAAAACATACCGAACCACCAGAGACCTCCTAAACACAATACTGATGCAACTAACACAGTCCTCACAGCACCCATGAGACATAACAACACCAGTGTCTCACCCACCAAGCCAGTAAGCTGCAGCACTCAAAACCCAAATGTTCTTGTCATTAGAGACTCAGTAGTGGGACAAAAGGATGTCCCACTCACCAGGCTGGACAAGGAGAAAGTCACAGTCAGCTGCCTGTCTGGTTCCAGGATTTGTTAGATCATACATGCACTCGGATCTCTCAGCAACAAGTACCGTTAGGACTTTGTCATAGTTCATATTGGTGTGAATGACCAGAGACGTACTCTGGACTAGGTGGAGAGAGACATGGTTGAGCTCTCCGAGTATGTGTCCCAGGGCAGGTATAGCCTTGAGTAGCATACTACCCTCACCTACAATGATGTCGCAGTATAAACATAAAATGATAGATTTCAATAAGTGGCTAAGTTTTTGGTGTCATTCAAAGCAGATCCAGTTCCTGTCAGCCTAGGAAGCCATGGTCAACAAACCTCGCTTCTTTGGGAGAGACAGTTTGCACCTGGCACCTCTAGACTTTTGGCTGCTGGCAAAGGCTCCTTCCTCTCTCATACTGCCTTTTTTAGTCAAGGTCTCGAAAACAACATTACCGAAATGAAATTAACCAATCAGAACAAAGTAAGGGGTCATGCTGCTAAATACTAGGAGCTTAAACCAAAAACTGCCTTCTGTGGAAGCACTTCTACCAATAGAAGATGTAGATGTCTGTGCAGTCACAGAAACCTGGTTCAAGGCCTTGGAGAGTACCCCAACCTTGCAAGGCTACAATGACTTCCACACCCTTTAGACTGCAAAATGAAAGCATACCTCTCAAGTGTACCTCATTACGAGGAATGTACCTCATTTGGGGTCTTAAAGCTCATGTTCCTCGAAGTTCCTCAAAGTTTCACATTGAAAGAGTCTGTCACACATTCAGTGTTAGGAATTTTTTTTAAGTGAGATCCATGGTAAATAGAAATTAATTATATTAATTCATTGAAAGATCTTACTTAGAAGTAAAACCAGCATATTTTAACCATCCTATGACCTTCCTAGTTGAAGTTGTTAGTAAGCCATTAGTATGTGTTCCACATTTTGCCCATTTGTTCCACATTATGAAGGCAAGTGTTCCTCATTTTGGAGATAGAAGGTTGAGAGCTATGAATGAAAGTGCGAAAAGCAAAGGAGGCAGCATTTCATTCTGTATTAGAGATAAATTCACCTTCCGTCTAGTTAGACTGGACAACTCTATGGAGTTACTCCAAGTCCAGGTTACAGTGGGTAAGACCCCCATTCAAGTCATAGCCAGTTACAGATCCCCCTCCATGGATCATGATGCCCCCCCCACAAAACCTACTTGGCCAAACTGGAAACAATCCAAATTTTAGCCAAACACACTGGTTATCGGGGATTTCAATTATCCCACCATCAGCTGGGAAACCTATGTTAGCCCAATCTCATTAGTGCAAAAGTTGCTTGACTTCATTAATTCAAATACCTTGGAACAAATTGTCCATACCCCGACAAGGGGAACAAACATTCTGGATTTGGTCTTCACCAACATGTCAAACAGATGCACTGCTGCACCTGTCGAACCCTCATTAGTTAAAAGTGACCACAAATCAATCAGTCACCTTCAAGCTGGCACTAACCCCAGAACTCACAAAGGGTGAAATCAGACTAAAAAAACTTCACCAAGGCAAACTATGCCTTCCTAGGTGAAAGTATAAATGCATTCCAAGCTCCACCCCAAGCTGGAAGTTATAACTATGCTGAAACTTACACTAAAGCCCTGAGCAATCACTTGCACAAGTGTATAAACTCGGCTGTATCGGAAAGAATCAAAGCCAGAGCCCCACGTGAAAACAAAACAGAAGCCCCCAGTGAAAACAAGCTGCCATGGTGGACATTCAGCATCAACAATCTTTACAATAAATGCAAAAAAATTGATGTACTAGAAAACAAAGGCAAGTCCCCAACAATGGAAAATCACCCTCCTCAGCCTCAACAGGCAAATAAGACAACTTGTCAAAGGCTCCTTGGAGATAAACTTAGCAGTACAGCCAAGGTTAACCACAAGGCCTTTTACAGCGAAGTACGTAACCTAAAGGGTAGGACCCAAGCATGTGCAGAACTAGTGGCCAAAGGTATCACACACACTCTGACCCCACAGAGAGAGCAAACCTGCTAGTGGATAGGTGTGGCAAAAATTTCACTCGCTTATTCCCTCCTAACTTACAAAAAACTGCTCCCAATTTACCCTCCATCCTACATATCTGAAGAGCCATGCCTCAAAGCCTTGTCCAATGCAAAAAAACACAGCCTCTATGGGACCAGAAGACATCCCAGGGTGTCTTCTAAACAGACTAAAACATGAACTAGCATCACCACTACCCTTTTCAATCATAGCCAAACCAGAGGCTTTGTTCCTGCAAAATGGAGAACACCAACAGTTATTCCCTTCCACAGAAGTGGTCTAGCAACAGACATGGGGAATTACAGACCTATAAGCCTGACCAGCCTCATTTGTAAGTGCAAGGAACGTATCATTATGGACCTCATAAATAGAGACATGGGTGACCTCCAAACCCTGAATCCTACCCAATTCGGCTTAATGAAGGGTAGATCCTGCCTGTTAAATCTAGTGGACTTCTTTGAAAATGTGACAAAGGCCAACGATGAGGGCAAATCTGTGCACACAGCATACCTCGACCTGGCAAAGGCTTTCAACGCAATCCCATATTCGGGCATTACCGATAACCTTAGCAAACTCAATGTGAACCCCTTCATTGTGAGATGGGCTGCCAACTGGGTCACAGTCTGGATGCACACTATCCATGTGGGTGACTCCACATCAATCAGCAGACTTGTTACCAGTGAAGTGCCATAGGGCCCCTACTGTTTGGGTATATACTTCTCAGAAGTTCATGTCAAAACTAAGGGGTTGTGGCTGTCCGAGTTGGAGAAAACTGCAAACTAGGTGCAATCACTGAAACCCCAAATGATGTCACTATAATCCAGGAGGGTCTCATGCCGACTAACGGCTGGTGTATTTGTCACAATCTCAAACTCAATGCAAAGAAATACATCATTCCCTATGGCACAAATAATGTTCACACTATCAAATCACCAATACCCTAAGTACCCATAAAGTTGTAAGGGACCAGGGATCACAAGTGACTGTGACCTTAACTTTGACCACCAATTGTCTGCTGAAGAAAGGAAAGCTTTTTACATAGCACACTTGATTAGTAAAGGCATCACCTCGAGAGCAACTGAAGTTATAACCCCATCATACTCTGCACTTATCTGGCCCATGATTGAGTATAACGTTCCATTTGGCATGTATTGTATTAAGCACCTGCAGCAATGAGAGACCTCAGAGGTTTCTAACAAAGCAGATCAAAGGGCTCCAGCATGTGCCTTACACACACTGGCTGAAGTCCCTGTCAATATACTCCATATCGTACAGACTTTTTAGGGGAGACTTGTGGCAGGAGAGTGTAGCTTACACCCTTCTAAGCTGGGAATTCCTGGTGAAGGCTTATTGTACCCGTTATTCTAGGTGTCTTTGCCTGGTTTGAGCACTTGGGCTCCAAACCAGTTATTTTACATTAGGAAGGTTTGTAGTCTAGACTTTTGTGGCAGGAGAATGTAGCCTACACCCTTCTAAGGTGGGAATTGCTGGTGAAGGCTTATTGTGCCTATTACTCTAAGTGTCTTTGTGCTGGTTTAAGCACTTGGGCTCCAGACCAGTTATTTCACTTTCTGGTCTATACTCCTGAGGGAGTATTCTACTGAACTGCTGCTTTATTTAAGCTGGTTTTGCTGTTGTGACTGTGATTTTATGTAATTTGAATTTCTAGTACTACTGCATTTTATACCATAGGTTAGATTCATGCTTGCTGAAACTAGACTGTTTGGTATAATGTGAACACCATAACCAGTCATCTTGCATTAAGAATGCCCCACTGTACTCTTGTGGCAGATGTGTACAGCCAAGGACCATCTGAGTTGGGGACTGCTGGAATAAAGCTTAGTCCTGGGCTTTCCCTTCAGTTACTTTGTTTAAAATTATTTAACTTTGCTTGTATTTAAGTGTCATGTTTGCAAGGCTTTGAGCTCAGTTTAAAGGAGCTGCTCATAGGTTGTGACTTTAGCCAGACATCTGGAGTAAATCAGAACTAAATTAAAGGCAGACATTGAAATCTGCTGAAAAGCAAGTATTTTTAAGCCTACATTGCACTTAGAGAACAGTATTCTACTAAACTGCTGCTTTAAACTGTTTTTGCTGTTGTAACTGATTTTCTGCATTTTATAGCATAGGCTAGATTCATACTTGCTAAATCTAGATTGTTTCATATCACTTGAACACTAAAACAAGATCTTCACCGAGATACTGAAAGATCCGAGGCATCCATTGCTTCCAACTAACTGTAAATGCATGTTTTTGCTCGTAAATTACATTTTTAATTTGTATTTCCATTCTACTGTCTGAACTGGGTTTTTTTGCCACATTTTACTGTATACTGTACTAGTATGGCTGTAGCATAGTCCAGATCCAGGTTTGCTGTTCCTGGATCTGTTTTGTAACTTCTGAGTATCAAATTTAAACCATCTTTGTTTGAGAAGGCCCTTTTGCACCCTTGTGGGAGGTGATCAAGGTGATTGAACTAGAGCTCAGACAGAGTGTCCTTATTGGCTAGTTTGAGTTAAAAGGGTTATTTTTTGTTGTATTTCAGCCCTGTGTTTGCGTTTGTTTGTATGTAGTGCACCATTGTGCACTGCTGCACAGCAGTGGTTACCACGGACGGTTATAGACACAAATGCTTTGCTTGTTCAATTTTCTCTTAGCACTTTGCTTGTGGTCCTCCAGAGGGTTTTTGTGGCCCTGCTCTACTGTCAGATGGAACACTAAGCCTAGTCTCTGTGGTACCAACACACCTCCCACCTACAAGCAATTCCTAAGTGTGACCTTTTTTTCTAACTATATAAATTTACCTAAAACTATGGACAGACAATTTCCCACAGTTTCTCCAGCCAGCTTGGTCAACATGGGCTACTTCTAGTTCACACAAACTCAACATGTGAGAGATGCAACTATATTAAGAATCTTGAATCTATGCTCTCTCACACACCAGTCAGTACATCTGACACTGAGCAGGTTTGTCAGCACACACACCTCACCTCTTACTCCACCAAATCCCACATCACACATACCTACATATTGTGAGGTCCTCACCATAAGCATAACTAAACACCAGAGAGCTCCAAAACAGAAACACAAGGACATTACTCATAATACTTTCTCTGCAGAACACAATACACATAATAGCTCATGCACCAGTGTCTCACCTGTCCAGCCCATAATGCAACACACAAACCCAACATATTAGTCATGGGTGACTCATCATGAGACACACAGATGTCCCTTTCAACAGGGTGGATAAGGAAAATGTCACAGTTAGCTGTCTGTCATGTGCCAAGATCAAACATCACACATGCACTCAGCTCTCTCAACAACAGATACTGTTATGACTCTGTCATAGTCCATGTTGGTGTTAACAACTTGAGATATACATCTCTGGACTATATGAAGAGAGACTTGACTGAGCTCTTGGACTGTGCATCTCAGGTAGGCATGTCTCTAGCCTTAAACAGCATTTCTACCTTCACCTAGGATGATGTCTCAATACAAACAAAAAATAATTTACTTCAATAATTGGCTTAATTTCTGGTGTCTTTCTAAGGGAATCCAAAATCTGTCAGCCTGGGATTACATGATCAACAGACCGCGGTGCTTTGCCAGAGATGGTCTCTTCAATAGGCAGTGTCACAAGGACAAAATTCCAGAAGTAAAAAGTTCTACCTAAAAACAACCTCAAGCTTACGCTGCTAAATGTTAGGCATTTGAACATAAAACTGCACTGAATGGAAGCAGTCCTCATCCTGGAAGATGCAGACTTTGTGCAGTCACTGAGACCTGATTCAAGGCTGTGGAGACCACCCCAGCTATACCATGTTACACCTCCTTCTACATATTCAGACCACAAACTGAAGGCATGAAAACTAGAAGAAGAGGTGTATCAATATTCATTAAAGATAAATACAGCTCCAGACTAGTGAAACAATAGGATTCCCTGTAGATACTTCAGGTGCAATTAACTGATGGTAGGACACCTATTCACAGGTAGGTAGTAAGCTATTGGCCCTAGGGCCTATATAAGCCTAGCCAAATGGTAACTGTACTCAAGTTATTGCCAGCCACAAGACTCCTTCCATGAATCAGGACACCCACTCTGCCTATTTGGATCAACTTGAGTTTATCAAGATACATTCGTACACCATGGTTTTGGGTGACTAACTACCCACCCATTGACTGTGTAAATTACTTGTTCTTAAACTCACTTGCCCAAAGGTTCCTTGACTTCATTGACTCCAATGCCCTGGACCAGCTGGTTGACACCAACATCCTGGATCTGGTGCGTACCAATAAAGGGGACCGCTGCAGCACATCCACTGTGAGGTCTTCCAGGGTGATATCTGACAACAAATCAGTCTCATTTGAAGTAATTATCACACCTGACCCCACTAGCAGCAACTAGACTAAACTTCTCCAAAGCAGATTATAACCTCTTACTGGATGATATAAAAAGCTTCACTGCATCTCTTCCCTCAGATGTAACTGGCAGCTATGCAGAGTTCAACACCACAGCTTTATACAAACACCTGTATAACTGCACTGACTCAGCCATACCTGATAGGACCAAAACAAGCTCTTCAAGGAAGAGCAAACCTGCCTGGTGGACAAATGCCATTAGCAGGCTTTATAATAAGAGGAAGAAATTGCTGTCTAAGAGTAAGACGGAGTGGGCCCTAAACTGGAAACACTCCCTCATCAGCTTAAACAAGCAAATAAGACTTCTTGTGAAGTCCTCCAAAGCAAACTATGAACCCATGTTAGCTTCCTCAAATAATGAGGACCATAATGTGTTTTTTAGTTACACCTGCAACCTAAAAGGAAAGTCCCAGATTTGTGTCATACTGGAAGTTAATGATACCACATATACTGAGCCTGTGGGCATAGATAACCTGTTAGCGGACAGGTTCTGTGAAAACTTCACTCACTTGTCCCCGCCACACGTACCCCATGATGTCCTTACCATCTGTGGGACCTGATAGCATCCCAGGCTGCATCCTACATGAGCTCCAATAAGAATTAGCAACACCATTGGGTAATCCCTTCAATCATAATCGAAGCACCGGCTTCATCCAACTGAATGGAACATGTTCACAGTTATTCCCTTGCACAAAGGTGGTGCTTCCACTGATCCCAGAAACTATAGACTTATAAGGCTATTAAGTCATCTGCAAGGCCATGGAGCAAAACACCATGGATCTTATCAACAAAGATATAGGTAATCTCCAAACACTTGACCCTACTCAGTTTGGATTTGTCAAAGGGAGATCATAGCTGTTAAACATGGTGGACATCTTCAAGACAGTCACCAAGGCCCTGGATGAGGGGAAATCTGCGCATACAGCCTACCTAGACTCAGCCAAGGCTTTTGACACTATCTACCATTCAGGCATCATTGACAAACTCATCCAGCTATGTATCAACCCTTATATCGTTAGGTGAGTCACTAAAAGGCTCACTGATAGAACTCATACAGTCAAAATAGAGGAATCCACTTCCAACAGCAGATCCATAACCAACGGCATTCCAAATGGATCAGTCCTGGGACATCTATTGTTCTGAATCTATTTCTCAGAAGTACAAGCAAAAACTAAAGGTCTGTGGCTGACAAAGATTGCCGTTGACTGCAAACTGGGAGCGGTCATAGAATCACCAAACAATGTCAACATCCTACAACAGGGTCTTAAGCCAACAAATGATTGGTGCCAAAGTCACGGCCTTAAACTCACTGCAAAAAGTGTATCGTCATCCCTTCCAGTAAGAGCGATGTCCCTGCTAGCTACCACATCAATAGCAACACTCCAAGTTTGTACTCAGGGGTGAGAGACCTGGGCACACAGATTGACAGCAAACTTACATTTGATCACCATGTCTCCACAGTGGTAAGAAGGGCATTCTATATTGCTTATCTCATAAGTAAGGGCATTGCCTCCAGAAAAAAAGTTATAACCTCCCTATATACTCTTCCCTCATAAGGCCAATAATTGAATGCAATGCCCCTTTTGGTATGTACCTTTCCAAGCACCTGCAGCAATTGAAGAGACCACAAATGTTCCTCACAAGGAAAATTCAAGGTTTTCAGAATCTTTCCTATGTGGATCGTCTGAAATCACTGTCATTTTATTGTTTCATACAGACTACTCAGAGGTGATCTCTGCCTTGAGTATAAGGCAATCTCTGACCCTGCTTTACTAGAAATGCTGCATATCCATAAGCAAAATGGCACATGGGTTACTCATTCTAAATACCTTAACCTGGTATGAGACATTAATAGAACCTGGAGGGACAGATTTGTCTCCCAGAGGCTACCACACCTTTGGAACGGACTCTTACTTCATGTCAAACACAGCACCTCATTGCCCTTCTTCAAACGCAATCTGGACAACTGGATGGTTAACCGTAAATTCACCCCAGGGGTTCCACCTGCATCTCTCTTGGACAGGGGCAATAAGTGCTTATCGTGGAAACAAGAATAGGAGCTTGGCTAGGCTTGTAAGGGCCCTAGGGGCATTAGCCTAGTAACTTCCTATGATTCAAGACCCAAAACTAATGAACTTGCTGCATATCTGTAAATCTAACAGGACTAGGGCTACACATTCCAGGTATCTAAATATGGCCTGTGACTTAAATAGGGCATGCCAGATTTATCTCCCAGTGACTGTGGCATCTTTGGAACAGGCTATCAAATTCATGTGAAACAGAGCACCTCTATGACACTGTTCAAGAGGAACTTGGTCGAGTGGATAGGGCACCATAAATTCTTACCGGGGATAGTGCCCACAACTCTCCTGGACATGGGCAGTCATCACTAAATGTAATCTTTGGTATTGACTAGCATTTCTATGGTATTACACTGTGATGAAATGGCTAGGCTTAAAATGACCTCTGGGTCGATAGCCTAGTAATCTCCTATGATAAACAGCCAACAATAAGTAAAAAAGGGCTGCATGGAATACCTCAATAAACCCTTACCTACAACCCTTAATCCACAAATGGTGCCTCAGGTCTTATAAACTATCTGGCAAATAAAACAGTTAATCAAAAAGCAGACATGCAGATCCTGGAAGGGAAATGTGCCAAGAGACAGAAAAGAACAAAACATAAGCAACATGCTGACAAGTAGCAACAACCAAAATAAAATGTTCTGCATAAAAATATTGTAATGAGTCAGTAACAGTAAATCAGGCAAAGGAAATAATTACATAATTACCTTCCACAAAGGCATAACCACTTTAAAATGAAAACCATGTGACTGTTTCCATGG